>NC_068286.1:3872000-3980379 GCF_025860055.1 Xyrauchen texanus | reverse complement strand
CCACATTAATAAACCTCTTACAGTGATAGAACATATACATTACAGTTGAATCTGTCAATCACTCTGGTACATTCTCAACTTCACATAGGTTATTTTTGTTATAGGCTAGGCCCCACCCCCTCCCCAGCACAGGCATTCTGGACTTGCTCCAACATAAGCTCCGCCCCTAAATATAAACCCAAGGCAGATCTCCAGGGGGCAGCACTGAGCACTTTACTAAATGTAGCCTAACACATGAGAACGCCTGGTAGCAGACCTGAGCCGTGACATGAGAACATACTCAAACATTAACTGTTTACATTATCAGCACGCTTTATTGCAATTTGTAATATGGAATAACTTAATGTGTTCAGCATGTGAGAAAATAAAGTATGTAAAGACAATAAAAACACTAATATGAATCATTTGAGGAGAGATTGTGGATTGTCAGGACATTGTGTTGGAATTAGGGTGCACACAAATTGAGCTGCTTAAGTAAAGTTCTGATCTGGGATAACATGCGTGTGAGAGTCAGACACACTTTTTTCAGACTTCCTTTTGTTTCTTAGCAACGTGAATTCATCTAACCACAAGATCTGCAGCTCAAACTTGATATGTGCAAAGGTGTTTAACCAATACATCTTATTCTTTGTAGTCTTTAAAGGACAAACAATGCATGATACATGTGCATGTGTTAACGTATATGCAACCGTATCGTAAAGAGTTACCAATGACAAAATCATAACCCCCAACATTTCATCTCCACCTTTCTGACTCCCCTGATGATCATCATCCATATCATTTAAACTGAGAAGTACAAAGATGTATTCTGTGTTCTTTATAAACGTATCAATCACATCATATTAAACAACCATTTAAAGTGGATTTAAAGATGAATTTATTCATTCCAATTCTACATTGCACTGGTGAAACTCTGCATCAGAGCAGCAGAACTGCAGAAAAACCCGTTGTGGTTAAAATCATCCGGAAATGGTTATCATAGTATGCATGCAACATACTCACATGCCAGTGAAAAAGAAGAGACAACACATTAGGCAACAACCGTTTGACTTGAACATGAACAATTGGCATTAAAAAAGAATAACCTTACAGCTTTATCAGGAGGTGTTTCTATGTTATGTAATACAGTAGTGCTTTTAATAGTTTCATTTCTGTATACTGTTCCATCATGGCGACTGATCGACTTTGTTTTCAAATACCATCTCAACGTCCAGGTGAGCTACGTTTTTGTAAAAACCACACAAGCCTTATTGGACTCAGTACATTTATATTAAATCAGCATATTGTGCATTTGATTGGCTTTTTAAATGAGTAATTAAGTAACACTGTAAAAATGTACCATTGAAAATGAATAATAATTAATTCTGTTAATTTTATATTAATAAATATGTGTCAGATCTACGTACATTTGGGATCCAGTATATGCAACAACAAACCTTTTTGATATGCAACAGTAAAGAGAAGTCTCAGGAGGTCTTATGGGAATAATTGCAAAGAAAAAGCCACTTTTGAAACAGAAATATGCATGCACTTCGGATTTTAATCGCGGCTGGCTTGACCGCAGTGACCAGTGCTGAATATTTAAACTATAAACAAATGTATAACAGCGAGTGATTTCAGAAAAGTAAGAAAAACTTAACTTTATTGGTATTTGCCACTGCCAGCTCGGGAAGATGCTCATGGAAGTTATTTGTTTTCCGCTACTCGCATGTTCTGCCAATGTTGAGGAGCCCAAACAAGCTCTTCTGATTGACCAAAATTCTCTGATCTCTGAACAGTGCCCTCCTCTGCCTCTACAGATGCACAAATCTCTTTTGCTCCATATTTTGCTGTCTTTGCAGCACGTGGAGGATTATTTGATGGAAGTGTGAGGTGAAAGGTCAAGTGCTACAGGAAGAGTGAGGTGAAAGGTCAAGTGCTACAGGAAGAGTGGGGTGGAAGGTCAAGTGCTACAGGAAGTGTGAGGTGAAAGGTCAAGTGCTACAGGAAGAGTGAGGTGAAAGGTCAAGTGCTACAAGAAGTGTGGGGTGGAAGGTCAAGTGCTACAGGAAGTGTGTGGTGAAAGGTCAAGTGCTACAGGAAGAGTGGCGTGAAAGGTCAAGTGCTACAGGAAGAGTGAGGTGAAAGGTCAAGTGCTACAGGAAGAGTGGGGTGAAAGGTCAAGTGCTACAAGAAGTGTGGGGTGGAAGGTCAAGTGCTACAGGAAGTGTGGGGTGGAAGGTCAAGTGCTACAGGAAGTGTGAGGCGAAAGGTCAAGTGCTACAGGAAGTGTGGGGTGGAAGGTCAAGTGCTACAGGAAGTGTGAGGTGAAAGGTCAAGTGCTACAGGAAGTGTGTGGTGAAAGGTCAAGTGCTACAGGAAGAGTGGGGTGAAAGGTCAAGTGCTACAAGATGTGTGGGGTGGAAGGTCAAGTGCTACAGGAAGTGTGTGGTGAAAGGTCAAGTGTTACAGGAACAGTGGGGTGAAAGGTCAAGTGCTACTGGAAGAGTGGGGTGAAAGGTCAAGTGCTACAAGAAGTGTGGGGTGAAAGGTCAAGTGCTACAAGAAGTGTGGGGTGGAAGGTCAAGTGCTACAGGAAGTGTGTGGTGAAAGGTCAAGTGCTACAAGAAGTGTGGGGTGAAAAGTCAAGTGCTACAGGAAGTGTGAGGTGAAAGGTCAAGTGCTACAGGAAGAGTGGGGTGAAAGGTCAAGTGCTACAAGAAGTGTGGGGTGAAAGGTCAAGTGCTACAGGAAACATGGGGTGAAAGGTCATCTGAGTATCTGGACAAACTGACCGCTAGAATAACAAGAATCTGCAAAGCTGTCATTGCTGCACATGGAGGATTATTTGATGAGAACACTTTGAAGTAGTTTAAGAAGTTTTGTAAATTTGTAATAGTAATGTTTCACATTATTAATGTCCTGACTATACATAGTGATCAGTTGAATACCACTTTGGTGAATTATAGTAATTATAGTATAATTTCTTTCCATAAGAGCAAAATCTGTACATTATTCCAAACTTTTGGCCACCACTGTAGTTGACAAATATCATGTCATTCTGACTTCCTCAAAGATAAAACATGGTAAATTCATTATGAATAGAATTAGAATCAATAAAATAGCTGATTAATTGAGAATTGTACTCTGCATATTTGCAAACGAGATGTAACCTTGATGACATCTACAGTAAGTGTATTTATATAAATGTGTAGGAAATGTTTTAAAGCCAGTAGATCTGTTCAGATTCTAGTCCAAGAAAACAATTATCATTTTCAAGCAATGGATGTTATGGGTTTTATAATGGCATTTAAGGCAGTTCAATGGAAAGGAGAAGGCGAGAACCGGCTTGGCAATGTAAATAATATTTTAATGCTGAACTTAAACAAAAGACAAACACACACATGACATGTCCGTAAACAATCTCTCTCTCCCGCACCATCCTCCGCAGTCAGCCTTTATCCCTCTCAGAGGCTTGATTAGCCTGATAAGGGACCAGGTGTGTAGAATCACGACTCGGCCCCGCCATCCGCCCTGCCACATGGCAGTTTTGGATTTATTAGTAAAATAAGGTCTGTGGTAAATATTACTTGAAGATACTTGGAATTTTGGTTCTACAACATAAATTACACACAGCCATTCCTCGAACATGAATATTAAAGACACTCTTTTGTAGAACAAAACGTCCTTGTGTTTCAAAGTAATGTTTACCACAGAACTTATTTTAATAATGAATCCAAAACTGCCTTTACACAAATCCATAAGTATCTTTTGAAAGAACACATGGTGAATTTGGCTTCCAGGGTTTGCCTAAAAATCTATTTAGTGTTTATGTGGCTTACAGAGGAAGGAGATCTTACAGATGTATATAAACTAAAATAAATTTGTTTATCTCATTTGACTGACTAATTCTACACTCTACATCTTTCAGCAGGATATAAGAAGTCAAATCGTTCATCTGATTTGAGGATTGTGCTGCTGGGAGTCTCTGGTGTTGGAAAGAGTGCAACAGGAAATGCAATACTGGGCAGAGAGGTGTTTAAAGAGAGCTGGCACACTAGTGAGTGAACTACAGAGAGGACGAGTAGAAGACAGAAACATCTCAGTGATCGACACTCCAGGATTCAACAACACTAAACTGACTGATGAAGAGCTGCAGAATGAAATGATGAAGAGTCTTTCTCTCTCTTATCCTGGTCCTCATGTCTTCCTGCTCATCGTCAGACTGGACAGATTCACTGAGGATGTCAGGAAGATTGTACAAAATATTCAGGAGAACTTTGGACCACAAGCTTTCAAGTTCACCATAGTGCTGTTTACTGGAAGAGAACAAATGACAAATAGAGAATGGGTGGTCTTCAAGGCTAGTAAACAATTTCAAGAAATCATCAACCACTGTAAAGGTAAATTTCATGCAATAAACAGTAAAAGTGAAATTAATTTGTCTCACATCACAAAGCTTCTGATGAAGATTGATGAAATCATCAAAGACAATGAAGACCAGTATTATGAGTTTTCCTGCAGTCATTACAAAAGGTTATGAAACAAGAAAAACAAAGGAACAAGAGAAAGCAAAGGAAGAGGAAAGAAAAGAATGTGTAAAAGTCATATGGGCGAGAGGTCAATTCGACCCAAATGGAGGTCACTGTGTAATGGAAAAGAGCACAACAAATATTGTGCCTGACGAGGAAAAGGATCAGATTTCTCAAGAGAGAACTCAAGTGAATGCAGGAAACATTCAACAAGAAAGCAAGAATGTTAAAGAGAAGGTTGTTAAAAAATCGCATGTAGAATCACTGAAAAACAAGTTTGAAAGAATGCATGAAACCAATGAGAGAGTCCATACAGATGTCCAGAAACGGAAGAAAATCTGGAATAGAGGAGCAAGCGTAGGACAGGAGCAGAGACCGATAGCAACAGTACAGGTGACTGAAACAGGTGAGAACTGTTTTTTTTTTTCCGGTAATACTTTACAATATGGGTGCATTAATAAGCATTAATTCATGCTTAACTAATGCACAGATAATATTAATGTATGACTCATGATTAACTAACCCATTCATTAATGATTGCACATCAGCAACTAATAAAGTGTCTGTCTGATTAATACATGAAGTCATATATGAATTGCTATTAATTAAATGTGTCACTGTGGATTAATTCCCTAACAACTTATTATATGAACAAATAGTGTTGATTAATTTGTTAATAATGGTTATTCAATAGCAATTCATATATGACTTCATGTATTAATCAGACAGACACTTTATTAGTTGCTGATGTGCAATCATTAATGAATGGGTTAGTTAATCATGAGTCATACATTAATATTATCTGTGCATTAGTTAAGCATGAATTAATGCTTATTAATGCACCCGTATTGTAGAGTGTTACCTTGTTTTCTAATGCATTACACTTTCCTTAATTGTCAAAACTTCCAAATTTCTCTAAACCACAATCAAAATCATTCTAGCCAATTAAATGATATCTTCAATCTAATGAAGTCTACTATCAGATGGAAACAAATGATCAAATAAACCAAATACTTATTTTTATACACAGTGAGAGATTTATACAGTATAAGGCCATTCAATTGTAAATGCAAGAAATATGTCTTTTTCGAACAACCGCTGGACATTTTGAACTTGAGTCATTTTTGAGTCATCAGTATTACACTTGCAGTGTTGCCAGCATTTCCATTCTTGAAGTATTCAGAGTTTTCAAATTTGTTTCTGTCTGATGCTAAAAGGAATATAGGCCGATAGACTGACAATCTCTTCAAAGTGTTGTTCTGTATAAAAGTTTTCTGGGCAGTGCCATGATGATTTTATTTATAATTAAATAGAATCATGTTTTTTTAATTAGCGTAACTACACTTGGAACATAGTTTCATGTCATTTACCCACTACTTTAATTTTGATGAGTGAGGTACTGTAAATAAATCTTCATAAGTCTCTAATTTTCAGCACTATGGAGCCACATGCATGTTTAATGAAAATGTTTACAAATTTAAATAAAACATTTAAACATCACGTTATCCAATGAGGACACATGCCACACACAATTGTGAATAAGGTCCATACAGTTATTTAGCACAAATGCTTTGCATACATGAGTTTTAAAGTGTCCTTTTATCTTCTCCCTCATGTTAGATCTCAGAATTGTGATGTTGGGGAAGACTGGAGCTGGAAAGAGTGCCACAGGAAACACCATCCTGGGACAAAAACAGTTTAAAGAAGTATTAAGTTGTGAATCTGTGACTAAAGAATGCCAAAAACATCAACAGACAGTAGAGGGCAGAACCATCTCAATAACAGACACTCCAGGACTGTTTGATACATCGATCAGTAATGAAGAACTGAAGGATGAAATACAGAAGTGTGTAGAAATGTCTGTTCCTGGTCCTCATGCGTTCCTGCTGGTGACCAGACTAGATGTGAGATTCACAGAAGAAGAGAAGAACACAGTGAAATGGATTCAAGAGAACTTTTCACAAGAGGCGATGAATTACACTATAGTTCTGTTCACCCGAGGTGATCAGTTAAAAATATCAATTGAGGAGCATTTGAATAAAAACGATCAGCTGAAAGAGCTTGTGCATCAGTGTAAAGGCGGATATCATGTTTTTAATAACACAGAAGAAAATCCAGCACAGGTGACTGAACTGATAGAGAAGATCAACAGAATGGTGAAGGAGAATGGAGGAGAACATTACACAAATGAGATGTACCAGGAAGCTCAGAGAAAAATCAAGGTGGAGTTGGTGAAGAAGGTGGCTTTAGGAGTGGCAACAGGGGTAGGAACTGTAGGGGCAGTTGCTGGAGGTGTAGCTCTGGTAGCTACAGGTGCAGTGGTAATACCTGCAGTTATAGTTGGAGCGGGTGCTGTTCTCGCAGGGGGTTCTGGTGGGAAACTTATTATAGATAAATACAAAAAAACTTGTCCAGAAAAACAAAAACTGCTTGACGATATGGACTAGATTTGACATTAACAACATAATATATGGGAACACTGATATATAATATATAACCTAATTGCTGACGCAACAGTAAAGTGTCAGCATGTGAAGCCACCGGAATTAGTAAAGCGGCCTGCGGACATATTGGTATCGCCAAATTGCCTCAATGACTCACAGGCAATCTCTAACGTCCAGATATAATTTTTTTTGTCCAACGTCCAAATAGGACTGTCGATTTTTGCCCCTTGTGACAATCGTGATTAACTTTAATGTGTTCATTATGCATAATATTCTCTGCAAGGGATAAACATCTGCAAATCATGATGTTTGAGCATCCACCGTATAAATCTGAAGCAGGGGTACATTAATGCATGGGCATACACGGGCTGAAGCCTTGGGGACCACAACTCCAAAGGGACCCATTCCGCCACCCCATTCTCCCCCGTTGATGTTGTCAGGAGAAGCACATCTAAAGAAGTTCAGTGAGAAACTGCGCGTATCAGTCAATGTCTTCTTTGTAGTGCATGGTCATAGAATAACAGATAACCCCCCCCCCCATCCCATTGTACAACTGGTAGGGGGGCCAAGTGGAATGGTGAGCCCATGTACCCCTGCCCAGAAGATGACTCGGTCACATCTCCAGTTCAGTGTGTTTCATGCATTCTGTCTCCATTTAATAATAATAATAATAATAATAATAATAATAATAATAATTTATTGCCATGTCAACAAGTTGATAGGAATTTGTCTTGGTACAACTCTCAGACATAAATGACCTAAAGACAGACATCAGAAGTACGCCAACAATGTACACCAACAGTCCCCAACAACAATAAGACATTAGACCAGAACCCTGCAGTCGTTCAAAAGATAAAAACCCCACGGCCCAGAAAGTTCACAGTACCTGCAGTTAGTAAGGTGCTGCTAGCAGTCAGTGCAAATTCAGATGTCTAATAGCCAGAGGGAAGGTGCTGTCTCTGAAGTGTGATGTGGAAGTCTTAATGCTCCTATATCTTCTTCCTGATGTTTGAAGAAGGCGAGAGCCATCCTGGCTGACCCCAGTCATCCCTTGTGGGATGAATTTATGCTGCTGCCATCCCCGGATCCCCCAGATATAGTCTTCCGCGATGCAGAACAAACAGATTAAAAAGGTCATTTATTCCGACTGTTATCACCATTGTTAACAATACCCGGTAAATTCAAATATAAATTATGTTCTTCTGTGGTTGTGTTTATTGTTGTTGTTTGATTAATATATTTGTTACTGCTGGCTGTAATCTAAATTGCCCCTCGGGGATAAATAAAGTTACCTTGACCTTGATAAAGTTACCTTGACCTTGATGGGAGGAGATTAAAGAGATGGTGAGCAGGGTGAAATTGGTCCACTATGATGCTTTTAGCCTTTCTGATTATTCTAGTGGAGAAGAGTGAAGATAGTGAAGGGAGGCTACAGCCTATAATTTTTGAAGCCCTTCGTACTACTCTTTCCATCCTAGTTTTGTCCTAAGCTGTTGTATGACCGAACCAGACAAGCATGGAGAAAGTGAGGATGCTTTCAGTAGTTGCCTTATAAAAGTGGGTCATGGCAACTCGGCTGACACCAAACTTTTTGAGCGTCACCATACTCGCTAAAAACTCCTTTATAGTTCTTTAAAACGAATTATATAAGCATTATGCTTCCATCTAGTCATGATGGATGGGGCTGTTAGTGTTACCCCACCTCCAAAATCGCAATTTAACTCCTGGTTACAGGATTGTTTTCCAATTTCAGGATTTTCAGCAATTGTTTTCAGTCATGGCTTCATTGAAAGCGGAGCGACCAGGAACATTCAGGATGATGCAGTTGAATGGTTTTTGTAAATTACAGGATGATATACAGGGCCGCTCAGATATTAGGGGCCCAGCCACTGAGGGGGGGCCCAAGAGAGATAGATTAACACCCCTGATACTGCTACAATGTCTGGAGATCGCCCGCGGGCATTGCCCGAGACAAATACCACCCGATTGTTTCAAATGATTCACTATATCTGTTTTATGAATTGTTATTCTTACCTGATTTTAAGTAGATATTACCTCCTGTTGACTTTACTCAGTTTGTGAAATCTGAATTTTACTTTATGCTTACCTAATGAATACTTGATGTGTATTTCCATTTGAACTTTCTAATTTCTCTAATGTCTATGCATACTTTTATTATTATTATTGTCTCCATATTTTAAATGATTCAGACATGCGCTCTCTTTCAAGGTAGTGAAAATATTTTTTGCTGATATAAAATAGTGATCATATTTATACTATATTAAATTATATATCGGTGCTTTTGGAATGGATGGCTCATTTTCTGTGCAATGAGGGGTAGGATGGATTTAATAAACAGGTTATTAGTTGCTCTTGTGAAATGTTATGTCAATTAAAGACTGACACATGACATCAAGCAGACAACTTTAAACAAGTAAATTCAAGTTATACAGATTTTCAGCTATTAGAATTATTTTCTTTCACAATAATCTAAAAAGGGCTAAAGTTGTTCAATTTGTTCAGGAATTAAACAATTAAATCACAGTTCTGTAATATTTCTAGTGACCACAGCCTTTCAAAATGTGTGTGTGTGTGAGTGTGTAGTTTGTGTGTGTGTGTAGTTTGTGTGTGTGAGTGTGTAGTGTGTGTGTGTGTATGTCTGTGTGTATGTGTGTTTGTGTATGTGTATATGTGCATGTGTCAGTGTGTGTTTGTGAGTGTGTGTGTAGTTTGTGTGTGTGTGTGTTTGAGTGAGTGTGTGTGTAGTGTGTGTGTGTGAGAGTGTGTGTGTATGTGTCTATATGTGTGTGTGTGTGTGTGTGTGTGTGTGTGTGTGTGTGTGTGTGTGTGTGTGTGTGTGTGTGTGTTTTAATGACTCTAAGGAGTCACATATCCCAAATATACAAACACTTTTTGTCTATATCATATATTTTATTTCAAACCTCAACAATGAGTCCTTTTTTAAACAGTGCATCTGTAATGCAGAAATAATTACAATCACCAAAGAAAAAATATGAACTGAGTCATAAAACATGAATTTATGTACTCTTCCAGTAGTAAACAGTTAGAACTGTTTATTTTACATATATATTTTGATTGGCTTTATTAAATTAATTATATTGATCTGTTTCTCACACACACTAATCAAATCATGTCTGGAGTCATATTTAATACTTTTATGCTCCCTTTATCGTATGGACCTACAGATCTGAAATATTCTTCAAAAAAATTATAAATTGTGTTCAGCAGAAGAAAGAAAGTCATACATATTTGGGATGGCATGAGGGGGATTAAATGATCATTTTTAGGTGAACTATCTCTTTAAATGTTGTTCATGTTACAGCCATATACCCCTACAGTACCAACTGGGGTTATAACAATCTGTGCAAACACACATGGGAAAATATAAATGTATCCTCAATGTATGAATATTGGTTACTGTACTGGCTTTATGCTTACATGTTATAAATATGTAATTCACACTTACATCACAAAAAATGGGTGTTCTATAAGTACTTAATAAAATGCAATAAAATAAAATTGTAATAAAATCAAAGAAAAATGATATGTGTATTTCACAACATAAAATGCAGATAAAGTAATTTTCCATTCTTAAAGGTGCACTCAGTAAATAGTTTTTGTGTCATCTTGGACTTACAGTGACATCTAGTGGTGTGGATGCAGCATCATTTAAAATCAATAGTTTCAGTTGCAGATGTCATTGTAGAAATTCACTGTTCACAGTCAACCATGAATAATTAAATCCAACAGTGAAAGTGTCCAATAAAAAGCCGGTCTCTGAGATTAAACGAGTAATATTAAGCTGGTCATGTGATTCTGAACACATGCCCCATGTAGAATAAAACAGCATTTATAAGGTTACTGATATGATTGCACTACATCTCACATGAGTGGTCATGATTTTATACATATGTTTTTATTAACTATTCACGTCACTGTCGTGGCGAACCAGCAGAAAACGCAGCTATCACTGCTACCACTAATGCTACTCCTCCAGCTGCTGCACCTCCTACTGCCCCTGCTGCCACCATTCCTACTTTTGCTAACATAGATGCAGATGCTACTACTGCAGCACCTGCGACCCCTGCCCCCCCAACACCTCCAGCAACGGCCCCACCGACTCCTGCATAAGCAGCTAATCTGTTTCGTCTGAGGATTCTCTGAGCTTTCCTGAACTCATCTTCACTATATATCCTGCCTCTATTATATATCTTCATCATGTCTATGCATGCCAAAAGACCAGTGACCTGCTCCTCATTATTAGATTGATTATTAAACACACATGTACTAAAACATTGATCAATTATCCTTCTTACAGATTGTCCTTGCACATATTGCTCTATTGGTTGATCTAATTGATCCCCGCAAGTAAAGAGAACAATGGTGTTTCTTAAGACCTGTTCTCCAAAATTTTCCTCAATCCACTGTATGGCTCTTTTATTCTCTTCTGTGAATCTGTCACCCAACTTTATCACCAGAAGGATTGCATCGAGACCACCACGACAAAGTGTGAAACACCTCTCTATTTCTCTTTTCCACTGATCCTCGGTCATTGATGTGCTATAAATACCAGGTGTGTCAATGACAGTGATTTCTCTACCAAACCGATCTTGTGTATGTGACTCAGAGAATCTTGTTGTAGTTTCAGGGGATAAACGTGCTCGGAATCTGTTTTCACCAAGGAGGGTATTTCCTGTAGCACTCTTTCCCACTCCAGTCTTTCCGAGTAGCAGAATGTTCAGATTATCCACTATAGAAAAGAAGAGAAGAACTAAATTAATGAGTGCAGTCCACATATCTCAAATCCCAATTAAAGCTGATGGTATTTAGAACTTTAAGTTTTATCTAAACAACTGACCCTTACAAAGCTTTGCCCCGCTTGGTTACTGTTGCTCACTCTGACAAGCTCTGCAGAACTCTCCATTGGCATAAATGGGTGATTGTCTTGAATGACGCGGTTTTTGGCAAAATATTCTCATAAACGGAATTATCATAATGAAAGCAGCGGGATAGTATTAGGATGTAGAGGGAATTAATGTGCAGATGATAAATTAAGAATGAAATCTAGAAAAGATAGGTGGGGAAGGTAATCACAAGATGGTGTGGTGTGGAGATTTTAATGCACACAGTACATTGTGGGGAGTGGAAACACAGATCAAAATGGGTTGGTAGAGGAGGAACTGCTAGATTTGAGAGGGTTATTGTCTATAAATGGGTCGGGCGCAAGTATAGATACAGGTCATGGAAAGATATCTGTGATAGATTTAACGTTTGGTATCAGATAATTTAGCAAGGAAGACTACATGGAATGTATTGACTCAAAGCAATATAGGAATTGATTATTTTCCAATTTTCTGTGAAATAGGGATTGATATTCAAAAAGGGAAGGTAAAAAGAATGAAGAGATGGAAGTTTAAAAAGGCTAATTGGGATAAATATAAGGAGATTTGTAAAAATAACATGGAAGGGTTTTTGGATAAAATGGAGGATGTAGATGAATTTAATACAAAAGTAAGTGAAGTGATATGGAGAGCAGCAGCAGAAATAATTGGCAAAAAGAAAAAAAAGTGGTTCCTTGGTGGAATAAAGAATGTAGTGAGGTAGGGTCAAAAAGAAATTAAGCTCTTAGGAAAGTAAGAATAAGTTTTAACTATATTGACTTAATAAGCTATAAGAGGGCACAAGCAGTAGGCCCTCTTATAGCTTGTGCTATATATAGGGAATTTTGTGAAAGATGGGAGAAGACACTGCAATGAATGATATATGGAGGATGATTAGGAAGATGAGTGGGATTCAGGGATATAGCAGTATACCAGTATTAATAAATGCGGATAAATTAGCAGTTACATATAGTGAAAAAGCAGAAGTATTAGCAGAAACATTTATGAAGGTGCATAGTAATGATAATATTTCTGAAAAAATTATAAAATATAGCAAACAATGTGTAAGAGAAAATCCTAAAATTTAGCAAAAAAGAGGGTATGAAGGTAGTATAATAGAGGCAGAGTTTATATTATATGAAATGATGAGAGCGGTCGTGGGAGTTAGTCAGTCTTCTCCAGGAAAAGTCAGATGAAAGTTGTGTTGAGATGATTAAAAATGTATCGGAAACATCATTAAAAACAATTCTGGGTTTGTTTAATAAAATATGGTAAACAGGGAAATTACCATCTGTGTGGAAGCATGGAATTATAGTGCTGATTGTTAAGCCAGGGAAAGATCAGTCTCAATCAAGCAGTTATAGGCCTATAGCTCTGACCTCAAACTTGTGCAAACTTATGGAATGAATGGTAGTGTCAAGATTGATGTATTTTATTGAGGAAAAAGGGTTATTTTCCCAATACCAGAGTGGTTTCAGGAAGGGGAGAATTACAATGGATTCTGTAATTAGTTTGGAGATGGCAATAAGAAAGGCACAAGTGAATAAAGTGTTTTTTCTTCGATATAGAAAAGGCATAAGATATGTTGTGGAAGGAAGGTTTGTTAACGAAACTTGATAAAATGGGAATTTCAGGAAAGATGTATGATTGGATCAAAGATGTTTTGTTTTATTGGATCATACAAGTAAGAGTTGGGACTTCATATTCAACTGGAACTAACCAAGGTAGCGCATGCAGTCCAATATTATTTAATATAATGATTAATGATATTTAATCACGAATAGACATGGGAGTAGGTAGATCCTTGTATGCAGATGGAAGAGGGGAAGAAATGAGACAAATGTAGTGAAGAGCCTGCAGGGGGCAGTAAACAAGGTTGAGAGTTGGGCAAATACATGGGGTTTTCGGTTCTCAGTAGTGAAAACGCAGGTAATTTATTTCACAAAAAGAGGAAAAACCCTAGACTGAGTATTAAAATAAATGGACAAGATCTGGAACAAGTAGCAGTAATAAGATTTTTAGGTATGTGGATGGACTCAAAATTGACATTTGGTGTACATAAAACAGCGCCACGATATGCACACCTCCCCATTGAACTTTTAGGCCACTTGCCATGAAAAATCCAGGGCTGATTTCTCTTCCCAGTCCAGCCCTGATACTCAGCAAGCCATCTGTGCTCTCTACTGGGGTTCCCCAGTCTCCAATTCATTCCTCTCTCCTTCAACTGCTGCAGTCTGTGTCTGGTCCCACTCCACTCTCCAAATTCAGCTAGTATAATTAATTCTCACTGTGTGTTAATAAACTGTTCTTTACCTCTGCTTGTGGATTCTTTTTTGTGCTTGTGACACTTACAGACCGACATCATGCTCTCTGCAAGACTGATCCTTGTTTATTTGCTCCTAGTTGGTTTTGACTTATGTGATTTACTCTTTCATTGTTTTGAATTTTTGACTTGATAATGCAAAATAAAATAGTTTAATTTTGTACTTTTTTAGTACAGCAGATTTCAATATAAATGAAGTAAAAAGATAAGCTTACTTCTTAATCTTTATTGTTCCATTGTCCAGAATGGCAAATATATTTCAGTCCTGTTCCAGTCTTTCTTGGCAGTAAATGTTTCAGGCCAGGATCTGTTGAGAAAATAAAATAATAATCCAATACTCTGCATTAGTATATTTATATGAAGGTAAATGGGAAATATTATACAAATTAGGCAGAAGAACAGATTTTAATTTGGAGAAAAAAATGAAAATGAAAACAAATGTGTTGACAAAAAAAAAACAAAAAAAAAAACAAACATTTGAATCAAATTGCATTGGACAACAGGACAAGACAGTGGTGCTTATAGTCAAATGGATGAAGGTGTTTTAATGTCTTAATTGGCACATATTAAATTGGCAATTTAACTAAAGCTAATCCAGATACAGGTATTATCATACCACCAAATAATGGCAAGTTGAACTTGTATTACACTGAACTGTAAATTAATTGTTGATCTTTAGGTTGTTTGTTCCAGTTTGAAGGTCCATTTGTATTTGTATTTTCACAGATTTCAGGTCAGGTGCTAACAGTCTGTCCATCAATACATGAGAAATAAACTCTTAAGGACATATTATTGGTTGTTGGCTAGTTTTTGTTTCATTCTTTTTGCATCAATAGCAATTTTCCTATATAACTGTGTGGCATTATGTCTAACACCTCTCTAATTCCAGTGAGCTCAGGGAGAGCGGATAAAAATGGCCAAAGAACCTCCAGCCAGGGAGAGAAACACGCGCAAGTCCAGTGTTGGCGTGACATGAGAAAGCGGCAGAGTTTAAAGAAGTTTATGTTTACTGTTAAAATTACAAAAGTTGTGAGCACTGCTGTGGCCATTAAAACTCAGTTGAAGAACAATTTGTCTTGGTCTCCTCTTTTGGCCATCTTACCTCTATTACCCTATTTTAACAGTAAACATAAACTTCTCGCAAACTGTATACATTTGCAAGTCAGGTATTGACTGGCCAACAAGAGCACGAGTTGTGAGTTGGCTGGTTGAGTAGTGGGCCGATCTGTGAAATGATCAAGGGGGGACCTCCTCCTGACACTGAATTTTATAACCTGCCAAATGACAAAATAGAAGCCAAAAGAAGAGTGCTGTGGCTGTAGGCTGATTAGCAGTATCACCAGGCCCGTTGTCTCAAGATTTTCACATTCATATTTTGCTATTTGATTAGTCTCTAAAACAATTAACTGCTTTGTTTATCATCATCAACACTTTTATTTATATATTTTATTAATATATTTTAATATAATGAATCACTCTGATTTTCCCCATATTCCCAAACATGCAGGTTAAGTGAACTGGAGATCTAAATTGCCTATAATAGGTGTGTGAAATGGCTGCACACACATACTCTGAGTTCATGAGTATTGGTAAATGCAATATCCCCTGAGAAATGTTTAATCAAGTCAAGTCCGATTTATTTGTATAGCTCTTAGCTGTACATGAAATTATGCTATAAGAGATAATGAATGAATATAATGCCAACATTAGTTATGTTTAGAACTATTAATGGTTAACATTAGTTAACTAAGTAAGTGTTGTGGGTCAATGGTTAAAAAGTAAATAAAGTAAAAGTCCTTGAAGACATTCAGAATTAAATGAGGAAATACACATAGATGCATTGTCCTTTGATTTTGATGAAGGCTTTTGTTAGTGGTTCATTCATTTTTTTATGTGTTTTTTTTAAGTGTTGTCCCTCCTTTGACCAAGATGATATAGGTATCTGTAACAGTTCACGAAACACTGCATGCTGAGATGGTGCTCAGAGGCACTGCTCCTGATAGCGCGTTGCATAGTCCACCAGGATTAACACAAAGCAATATCCATGTGCTGACCATTCTAATGGCCCCACGAGGTCCATGCCAATTCTTTCAAAGGGGATCTCGGTAATGGGTGCAATGGCGCTCTTGGGGTGGCTGGTGGATTCACCAACTGACATTCGCGGCATGACGCACACCACATCGCCGCGAATGCCCGGCCAATAAAAACGGGTCATTAAACGGTGGAGTGTTCTTTCTTGCCCTAGGTGACCAGCCATAGGATTGTGATGAGCCGCCTGGAAGAGTGTATCCCGATGGCTCCTCGGGACTAATAACTGGGTTGTATTCTCATGGGTTTGAGTGTCCTGCGTCACTCGATACAACCGGTCCCTAATAATTGAGAAATATGGAAATGTGAGGGCGGCGTCAGGCTGGAGCTGCAGACCATCAATTACTCTCATTTGGTCAAAGGCATGCCTAGGGGTTTCGTCATGCGACTGCTCTAGAGGGAAGTCCCCCTCCGGGATTTCCCTAAGGGTGGGAATGTCGGAGGATTCCCCCCTTGCATCCCTCTGACGCGGAGCAGACGTGGACGGCCCTGCCTCCGCAGCCATCACGTCACACATTACACACGAGTTTTAGGTTCGCAGGACCCATCCACACACAATGCTTTTAACAATGTTTTAAACCCCGGCCTATTGGTTCCCAGAATTAGTGGATAGGTGAGGCAGGAATTAACCGCGGCCTCTACTCTATGCTTTAGTCACCGAAATTTAATAACGGTGATCTGTAAACCCAAAGCCCCGTCCTGAACCAAGCCGTGGTGGATTGAGGTTTGGTTGCAACCCGAATCCACCAGGGCTTGTTATGTACTCCCCCTAACACTTACCGGTATGTGATACGTCCCAGCTCGGTTGGGGGTGGCCTGTTGTGTCTCGGGAACCCGGGTCCATGTCCCGACTTCCATTACCGGACATACAGTAATGTCGGCGTGTCCTGGTTCCCCGCAACTCCAACAGACCGGCCCAGGCTCCCCGGCTGCACCCGTGGCGGCGGAGACATCACCCTGGGAAGGACGACAGAGAGGGGTAGATGTCGGCGCGTGATGCAGCCTGCGGAAGCGGGGAGCCGGTTTGGGGAAATACGCCCCCCGTTTCCAGGGGCGGGAACAGGACGGGTGGGAGGAGAGGGAGGAGTAGGAGGGGAAGGAAGAGAGAGAGAGAAATAGAGAGAGAAAGAAACTTGGACTGCTCGCTGGCTGCAGGGTAGGCTGTCATGTGGTCTTCGGCCAGCTGGACGGCATCATCCACTGACGTGGGGCGATGGCACTGGACCCATTCTGCAGTTTTCCTGGGCAGCCACACAGTCAGCTGAGGGAGCGGAATCACTGACGATGTTGTTTGGGGGTGCGGCCAACCCGTTGCAGGACTGTGGTCTTCAGTTTACTGTAGTCCAGGTGGTCCTCCGCTGGCAGTTGTTGTGCTGCGAGTTGTGCCCTGTGGAGCCTGTTGATCCTCGGCTTGGACCTGGAAGAGCTCCTGGAAATGTCATTCCTGAGCGAGCAGGGCTTAATGATGGGTTTCCTGGATGCTCGCCAGGGCGCGGATGACCTTGCCCAGTGGTGAGGTGTCCATGGCGACCAGACAACCATCTAATTCCCGGGTTTCGGCATCAGTGTAACAGTTCAATGGGAAAAAGGAGCGGGGAGCAGTTCAGGTACGATAGTTTCTTTTAATGACAGTTCTGCTTCACAAACAAAATTCGGGTTTTCCAGCCATATTAATCAAACTCAGGCTTTTCAACTGGGTAAGAGGTTCACTAGGACGGCAATCGCTGCTTTCCTGTGTCGTTCTCTCACGCTTTACAAGCCCGTCTTTGCAGTCACTGTAACGAGACATAGGTGTAGTGGAGTGGTGGCGTAGTGGCTAAAGCACAGGGCTGTTAATCAGAAGTCACAGGTTCTAACCCCATGGCCACCACCATTGTGTCCTTGAGCAAGGCACGTAACTCCAGGTTGCTCCGGGGGGATTGTCCCTGTAATAATTGCACTGTAAGTCACTTTGGATAAAATCGTCTGCCAAATGCATAAATGTAAATGTAAGTGTGTTATATATTACTAAATCACCAGGTGATGACCCTTACCACTTCCTCTCTCCCCAGCGACAGACACATGACCACATCTCGCTCCACAGTATCATTCAGTGAGGAGCGTTGCAATCCAGCTGGAGGCTTATGGCAGCTAAATACATCCTAAACCCATGCTTCATACAGTAGCTCATGAAGAATCCCATGTCTTTGAGAATCCATTAAAACATGAAATGGTAAGCAGACACATGTCACTTCAATTGTAAGTGTCTCACTGTAATCTTTTTTGCTTTTTTTTAAAGAAAAGGAGGGACGAGTTTAAATTAAATTATGAGTTTGAGAAATCCTTGAGCTTCAGATAAGGAGAGCAGAAGGAACAGAAAAACAAGTGCTATGTGTCAGTAAAGACTAGTGACAATGGAGGCCCAAAATGAAAAAGTAGTCCTGAAACTAAGACCAAATCTATATTTCTCACAATAAGTATTTTTGGGTAAAGACATGGTTTGGAACATGGATTTTTGTTGCACTCTCTCATTAATAACTTAGTAATATTAATATTAATAATGACTGAATGCTAAAGTCTTCTTTATGCCATGAAAGTTTTTAAGAGGAAGCAATTTAACACACCCGGTTTCTGTCGGAGAACACTGCTTATATTCGTGGAAATGCACAAGTGGTGTTCTTATAGGTTTTTAAAGAGTGTGCAGTGCTTAAGTGCATGGGGGAAACCCCAAAGTATGATATATGATGGGAATCTCACTATTGCAGTGCAATGAAAATTTTGCATTGAATGAAATGTGTTTACAACCTCACAGTCGGGGGCGTGTACATTTGCGTTCATCGTCTCAGCACATTAGCGTATGAATGGCGCGCTCTGCTCGTGGGTGGGATCACATTACAGATAATTAGATGGACCAGTAAAAACTGTACATCGCTTTATTTCAAACAGATTGCATTCCAGGAGAATATTTGTTTTAAATTTGAAATAAAAAAATTATTTAAAAGTAGACATTTTAAGCTTTCTTTAGACATATGTTTCATGTTTGTGTGATAAGTATTCGCGGAGTTTCAGTTCATTTTTGTGACGTGTTTCTGAAAAATGCTCGTGAACATGTAGACTGCTGACAGCTCACCCTTTTATTTCCTTTATTTTACAAGTTTTAAGATTTTGTTGTTATTGTGAGTGTACACAAATAAAAGTAGACCCTTTATAGTCTCTAATGATGTCTTACACTTATCTGTATACCCAAAAATGACGGAGTATTTTAAGTTGATCCTGCTCTAATGACGAAAATATCCATCAGGACGCGTCGGTGCATCCGTCGACCCCACAGGGTTAAGACCCAGCTGCCCCCCTCACTAGACCCACTGCAGTTCGCGTATCGTCCAAACCGTTCAACAGACGACACCATCGCCACCACCCTCCATCTGGTCCTCACCCACCTAGACCTCAGTAAGTCCGAATTGGGAACAGCATCTCCACCACCAGCACACTGAGCACTGGGGTCCCCAGGGCTGTGTGCTCAGTCCACTGCTGTTCACTCTGCTGACTCACGACTGTGCAGCAATGCACAGCTCGAATCACATCATTAAGTTCACAGATGAAACGACCGTGGTGGGTCTCATCAGCAAGAACGACGAGTCTGCACACAGAGAGGAGGTGCAGCGGCTAACGGACTGGGGTAGAGCCAACAACCTGTCTCTGAATGTGGACAAAACAAAAGAGATGGTTGTTGACTTTAGGAGAGCACAGAGTGACCACAGAACATCGACAGCTCCTCTGTGGAGATCGTCAAGAGCAACAAATTCCTTGGTGTTCACCTGGCAGAGAACCTCACCTGGTCCCTCAACACCAGCTCTATTATTAAGAATCCCAGCAGCATCTCTACTTTCTTCGAAGGCTGAGAAAAGCACATCTCCCACCCCCCATCCTCACTACATTCTATAGAGGGACTATTGAGAGCATCCTGAGCAGCTGCATCAGTGTCTGGTTTGGGATTTGCACCGATTCGGACCACAAAGCCCTGCAGAGGATAGTGAGGACAGCTGAGAAGATCATCGGGGTCTCTCTTCCCTCATTCAAAGACATTTACAAAAAACACTGCATCCGCAAAGCAACCAGCATTGTGGATGACTCCACACACCCCTCACACAAACTCTTCACCCTCCTGACATCTGGCAAGAGGTACTGAAGCAGCCGGGCCCTCGCGGCCAGACTGCGTAACAGCTTCTTCCCCCAAGCCATCAGACTCCTCAATACTCAAGACTGGACTGACACACACACACACACACACACACACACAAGTGTCCTTAGTTGCACTTTAATTATTGTCACTTTAGAACTGGCTGCTACCTCAATAACTGCTATGTGCATAGAACACTATCTCATAGTATGTTATGTTAACATTTGGCATTTTCATCTTTTTGCGCCACTGTGTACTGGTCGGTGCTGCACTGTCTCTCACTGTGTCTATTGTCCTGTTAATTTTTTGTAATTTATTGTACTGTCCCATACTTTTTGCACACGTTTGCATGTGCACTTTATATAGGTATGTTATTTAGTCTGTGTAGTCTCATGTGGTTCTGTGTTTGTCCTATGTTGTTTTATGTAGCACCATGGTCCTGGAGGAACGTTGCCTCGTTTCACTGTGTACTGTACTAACTGTATAAGTTTGAATGAGAATAAAAATCACTTGACTTGACTATATCTATCAACTCCAGGTCAGGGCTTTTGCAGTCCTTGCATAAATTGGAAACATTTAGGCTTACTCATTTTTCAATATTAATAGGCCTGTTTCTAGAGGGGTGCTAGAAATCACGATGAAGATGAGTGACAGCTTTTTAGTGATTATAAAGGGAGCGCTCATTGTGCACTAACTATGCTATATATAATCCATTAAGAATTTGTATAAAACTTGTTAAGAGGAGGACCAACGGCTATGTACACGCTGCAACTTTTCGGGAATTACATCTGCATTTAAATGCGGGATTCACTCTTGAAATAGCAATGATTGACATATTGATAACCATTGTTTGCTCCTGACTAAAGCTGCCATTTTGACTGAAATGGTTGAATAATCTGCTGACTAACGCACTCATAACAGTCCTTTGCCACCACCTACTGACGTCACAATGTAACTGAACTGAAATCGTTGAAAAATCCCCACCAACACTAACACACAGACTGACAGCCTGTCTTGTCACAATTTATATTTTTACTATATAATAAACTAGTTTCATGCATCTTTTTGAACAAACAGTATTCTCACAAAATGTCACATCAATCATCCAGTTGTTTTAGGGTAGTAAATACTACATTGGTAAATAATGTTAGAATTATTCTGTTGGATGTACACTACTGTTCAAAAAGTCCAAAAGTCTCTTCTGCTCACCGAGCCTGTACTGATTTGATCCAAAAATACTGTAAAAACAGTAATATTGTGAAATCTTAGTGAGTCTGGTAGCCATCTGATTATTTTCTACAGGTTTTGAGACATTGCAATGTATTCAGAAGTCACAAGCTTTTACGGGTCTTCAAGTGCCTTATGTAGTCCTCTGGTATATTTTCCATAGTTGCTCTTTTGGGTCTGCTTCTTTGTCATCCTCTAAATCCAGTATTACTTGGTAAGCCAATGTATTAATATATATATTTTTAATAGGTTATCAACAAAAAAGTATGTACTTTTATGTAAGCCTGTTTTTAATAAAGAGTATATAGTTATGCATATTATGATCAAATAAGTATACTGTATATTTTGTACAAATTGTATATTGTGAGACTACCCCCCAACCCCCAGCCCACCCACACACCATAAAAAAAAAAAAAAAAACCTTATGGTGGGTAACCCCATAAGACTTGATTCAATTCGAGCACTGGAATATTCTTGGTTCATGAATATTAATTAGGAAACGTGACTGCACAGTCTAGAAATTGTACCAATCAAGTCATCGTGAGGTGATTTTTATGTTTTCATTATTTAGAGACGTTATCCATAATATAATCAGTATATAATTAGTATTCAGCTAAAGAGAGGAAAATACATGCACATCCAGCACTTCTTCAGCAGGTGCCGGATAAAAGTATAACTCATTAAAGTATAAGTGAAACATTGATCAGCTTCCAATTAAAGAAAAACTTACCAATTTTACCATTCGTTTTGATGTTTTTCAGTTCTCAATATTTGCTCACAGTGTGAGATGTTGCTGAATACAATGCTCTCAAGATGTAGCTGTAAAATCAGAGAGAGAATATGCTTACTATAATTTACCAGAAAATATGAACATATCACACCAGTCCTCAGGTCTTTACACTGGCTCCCAGTTACATTTAGGATTGATTTTAAAGTATTATTACTGGTATATAAATCACTCAATGGGATAGGACCTCAATATATTGCAGATATGCTCACTGAATATAAACCCAACAGATCACTCAGATCATTAGGATCACATCAGCTAGAAATACCAAGGGTTCACTCTAAGCAAGGAGAGTCTGCTTTTAGCTATTATGCCAGCCGCAGCTGGAACCAGCTTCCAGAAGAGATCAGATGTGCTCCTACAGTAGTCACATTCAAATCCAGACTCAAAACACATCTGTTTAGCTGTGCATTTACTGAATGAGCACTGTGCCACTGTGTGTCCGACTGTTTGTACTGTATTTTATTTTATTTTAAACTGTTTCAATTATTCTTATTTTTTTATTCTTATTTTAATCTCTTCTATGTAAAGCACTTTGAATTACCATTGTGTATGAACTGTGCTATATAAATAAACTTGCCTTGCCTGCCTTGCCTTGCCTAATTTGAAAATATGCTATAAAATTGATTAAATAACAATAGAAAGCAAGCTTATTTCTTTAGCCAAATGATTGATGACAAACTTTCAGTCAATGAAGTGGTTTGTGAAAGCTGTCATACATTAATTTAATTGTAGTGACACTAGGGGTCTACTGAACTTGAGAAAAGACCAATGAAAAATTGGCTAACAGAATTTTCATGCTCCTCCCCCCTGACATACGAGTATAAAGGAGGGCACAATATGGCTGTTCAATCAGGTTTTGCACTGAGGTGTCGAGAATAAGGTTTGGCCGTTACAGTGGTTGGTGCAGTGTTGTGGCAAGAGGGACACAACGTCTCGTTCCCTCCGTCAGGGAACGGGGGTTACAACAGTAACCTAGACATTCCCCTTCTGTCACTCACTCGACGTTGTGTCGAATGTACTGACACTAGGGGGTCCCTATCCAATAACGGCACGACACTGAAACGTGTTACGTGAACTGCTGATCCAGGTGCAAGCAAGCAAAGCAGCAGACCACATCAGGCTGCACGTAACCTTCCCCATCTTAGGTTCCCGGCATCCCTGGGGGGGGGGAGCAGGAAGTGCCAGCCATGGCCTTTTCTTTCTCTAGGTATTCTCTCCATAGAGTCTTAGATGCGGATGGGGCCATCTAACACTATAACACACATCGGGGAAGGTGTTCTTTTCCAATCCTATTCCATGGCAATTAATGTACGCTACCGTCGCAGTGCTGTCTGAACGTATCAAGATGTGCTTGCCTCAAATCAGCGGGCGACACCGTCGAGGACTTTGCCCAGCAGTTTTTGGTGGTGAAGAAGCAGACGGAGGCGATTCAGCACATCATGCCTCGGCACCACTCCAACTCAAGCCGAGCCCCGTCTGCTCGCCTGTACGAGTGCCCGCTATGTGACCTTCGTGGCCTGGAGGGTGAGGTCAGTTGCCTAGTGCAGTTCCTGCAGCACATCAGGATCAGGACTACCCAAGATATTTTAGTGCCTTGGCCTGGTGGACTTGCAGGAGGGCCATGGCATGCAGGGCAGAAGCGGCCTGTCTGGTGGCTCTGTAGGCTTTTGCCGTCAGAGACGACGTCGTCTTACAGGCCTTGGAGGGGAGTGCTGGGCAATCACACCAGGTGGCTGCGTTTTGTGGCTTATGTGTACCTGTGGACCGCCCTACCGTTGAGGGTAGTGAGAGCGGACGAGCGAGGTGCTTGGTTTCGGGCAGTAAAAGGTGCCCTTCCATGATTTTGTCAGCTCGTCATGCACTTCCAGGAAGAAACGGACCGGTGGGGTGGTGTGGCTTTGTCTAGTCATGAGGGCTGAGGGGAGGATGGAGGGTTCCAGTCCAGCCCCATGCTCATGGCGGCCCAGGCAAGCATATCGGACATCTGTGCGTCAGCCTCAGATTGGGCGGGCAGACCCGAAGTTGGCAGCCCAGTCGAGACCTCTGCGTCAGATGCCACGATGCGCTCCGATGCAGCGGCGATGTCATCATCCAGCTCGAGGGGTCTGAAGGAGACATCAGACTGGCTGTGAGGCGAGCCGGTCTCATATCAGGCCCGGACGGAAGCAAACGAACGTGCCGTGCCGCTGAATTCCCCAAATCACCTCTGTCGCCAGCCGCATCAGCCTCAATCCCGTGGGAAGAAGGCGTGATGCAGGGGACGGCTGGAGTGGTGTTTCCTTAAAGAAAGGAAAGCGATGACCACAATGTTGCCATGGTCAAGTTCTCGCAGTGAGAACAAGAGCCATCCACAAATGCTGCCTCGGTGTGATCACAGCCCAGACACACGGGGCAGCGTCTATAACTGTCAGAAGCAGAGAGATATCTACCGCATCCAGGAACTATACAAAGGTGAAAAGGCATCTTTAAAAAGACACATCTTTAAAAAGATGTTCAACGGCAATGTATATTGCTCTTTTAAAGAAAATACTCTTTTAGACGCATTGTCGAAGTGCCCAGGTGCGAAGACTGCACTGCAACCGCTCGGCATTGAAGAATAAATCTGACTGAACAGCTGTATCGCACCCTCCTTTATACCCGTATGTCCGGGGGAGGGGCATGAAAATACTGTTCATCAATTTTTCATTGGCCTTTTCTCAACGTCAGAGGCAACCGAGGCTCTCAAGAGAGACCCCTAGTGTCATTACAATCGACACAACGTTGAGTGAGTGACAGAAGGGTAATTCCAGTTTAAGTATAATATTAAGTTCTTTATTTTATTTTTCCAGCTCAGAAGTTCATAAAGACATATTATTTAACATCTTGAAGGCAAACCTGTACATTAACTGTGAAATTATTTCCAAAATCCTGAAAAAAAAAATACTTGGACACTAATTACTTTTATCCTCATTACCTACATTTTAAAGGATTATTCAAACAGTCCATAAGACTGAGATTACACCATAAAGCATACACATTATTGATCAATCCAAAAACAGACATGTCTTTAACTAGTGAAAGTCTTTATGCAGAGGAAACATCTGGTGGAAATGTCATGTTTCATCTTACAGTATTTAATTCATTCTTTTCTCGTCTGTCAGCTAGGACTTTTTTCTTTATGGGTGGTTTATTGTTTTTTTATTAACAAAGTTGTTAATTCTCAGGGTTCTCTGCTCCCAGTGTTTGTACTGGGAGCATGGCGACTCCAGGTGTGCAGAATCTCGGGTTCTTAACGAGACGGCATGCAGTCGAAATTGAAAATTGACAAAATTGTTGAGGAATGTAGTTTAGCTATTGGCATGTTAATTGGCCATGAGGGTATCTTGTCAGCATCGCGGATGAATTGTGCTGTTGTTGTTTTCGTCAAGATAATTGAAATGGCAAATCAACTGGTGGAGAATGGTGTTGAAATTTGTGTCATTTTACAGAGGTTTTTTGTCTTTCTACACCTTTGAAAAGGGTAATGTTATCCAACGTGCCACCCTTTATTAAGAATGAGGTTTAAGTAGAGATGCTTTCCAGATATGGTAAATTGGTTTCAACGATAAAGATGATCCCAATGGGAGTAAATCTTCTATACTAAAACACGTGGTGTCTTTTAGAGGTTATGTCTATATGATTCGAAAAGATAATGTCAAAGCGTTGGATTTAACTCAAAATTTTCCGCACAAAGCGGATTTCAATTATATGATTTTTGCCACAATGAACACAATGTTACCTTTCAAAAAGCTACACTTATGATGCTGCACTGGAAAAGCGCTTTGGGAACAACTTTAGGTATGACCAGCTGTGAATATGTGTGCAACACGTCAATGAACATTGACCGGAATTTATAGCCTCTGCCAGTGTAATCATTGAATGCACCTGGGCAGGGCTATAAATAGATGCGTCACAGGAGCATCGTCAGATCTTTTGTCTTCAGATCACTCTGTGTGTGTGTTTGCTTCACGAGCCTGTCAGAACTTTCTCTCCTCTCTTAGGAGTTAGAATTTGTTAGGCAGTGCTCAGAAACCTTTCCCTTTCTCTTTTCTTAAAAAAAAAAAGAAAAATAATGATTGATAAACAAAGCAAACAGTTTGAACAGACACACACCGGTTTTTGTTTTGTATGTTTGGGGGAAGAGCATGCTGCTCTTTCGTTGCGGCAGGGTGGGTGCAGGCATTGCGATCTGTTTACAGTCAAAATGCTTCACACACATCTCGCTTACTTCCAAGAGCCAGCACTCTTTCATCGTGGGGCTCTCGCATATATCTGGTTGAGAAGCGAGAGACGGGTCCGTCTCTATCGCTTGCTCTCTCCCCAGATCCATCTGATCCTTCTCGTAAGCCTGAAGCGCGCCTCGGCGCCTCTTCGTTTCACGAGGGGGGCGCAGAACCTCTGTACATTCCACACACAATAATAAAGCGGCTGAGGTGGTTACACGGGCTGTGGCCAGACTACAGCTAGACTGGCCACGCGAACAAGAGACCCCTTCCCCAAATGCTCCAAACTAGAAGACAGATTTCTGTCTGGTGGCTAAAAAAAAAAAGAGGAAGGGAACGCTATATTAGTCCCTTCCTTTCTTTGATGACCTCCATGACAAGTTTTCTCGTTCATGGAGGAATCTTTTTACTTCCTGTGTCTTCGTGCCCTTGACATCGACATATTCAACTATCGTAGGTGCTGAGACACAGGGCTATTCATTGATGCCGCTGGTAGAAGAGATACTTGCGGGTTATCTCTTGCCTGGCTCGACATCATCATTAAAGATACCCACTCTAGCAACGAAGCCGTGCAGGACCACCTCCACGCTTGTGTGGAAGGCTTATTCGGCAGCAGGTCAGGCTGGTGCTGCCATGCACACTATGGCAGTGTTACAGGTGTACCAGGCTGATCTGTTGAAGGACCTGAGTGCGGGCAACACACTGTCCGCGCAACCAAGCAGACTGCTCGCGCCATTGGCCATACTATGTCTGCTTTGCTCAGCATGGAGAGACACTTATGGCTCAACCTTTCGGGCATCAGAGATAAGGACAAAATTTTCCTTCTCGATGCCCCAGTTTCGCCCTCTGGCTTATTTGGTGATGCTATGAATGTAGTTATCACCAGGTTCCAGGAGGCAAAAATTCCTTCCTCGCCACACTCAGGGGGAGGCGCCGTCAGCCACCCAGCCCCACCCCGGTCCTTCTAGACGGGAGGCTCAAAAACAAAGCATGGCGAATCGTGCTCCCCCTCGAAAGACTGGAGGCCGGTTCGTCACCCTCAACAGCCCCCAAAGCAAGACCTCAGGGTAGTTATTTCTAAAAAAGGAAAAAACCCTGACGGCCTTGTGGGGGTAGCCCCCCCTTGGGACGGGTCACGTGAAACATCCACCTGTACCCTCTTGATACCCCAACAAAACCGCTCCATTCCCGCCACCTCTGGTGTTTCGGGAGTTAGCGGTTTACAGCTAAATGTTGGGTGTTCCATTGCTTCCTGCCATAGTCCAGGACACGGGACACTCGACATCCCCTCAACAGGAAGTGTCTGAATCGATACCCATCTCATAGAACCTGCAGCGGGAAACTACTGCCAGGTGTTTCTATGTGGGTCCTAAGAACAGTAGAAAAGGCTACAGAATTTAATTCATTCGCCATCCTCCGTGTTTCAATGGTGTGGTTCCCACTACCGTGAAACTGGAGCAAGCATATTTACTGTGGAAAGAACTGCAAATCTCATGGTCAAAGGGGCCATAGAACATGTTCTCCTTCCAGAGAGAGAGAGTCAGGTTACTACAACAGATACTTCCTGATTCCCAAGAAGGATGGGTGTTGTGTTGATTTTAGACATTCAAGACTTGAATCGCTCTGAGGGTGTTCAAGTTCAAGATGCTAACCGTCAGGACGGTCCTATCTCAAATCCAACATCACGATTGGTTGGTCACGATCGATCTCACGGACGCGTACTTTCATGTAGAAAGTCTGCTACAACACAGAAAGTTCCTGAGGTTCGCTTTGGGGGCGAAGCTTTCCAATATTGTGTTCTTCCGTTCGGTCTAGCCTTATCACCCCGCACATTCACAGAATGCATGGATGGAACACTAGCTCCTTTGCGACTGGGGGGAATCCGCATTCTGAATTACATTGACGACTGGTTGATATTAGCACAGTCACAAGATTACAGCATTACAGCACAGTGATATCATCTTAGCTCATCTGGTTTCTCTGGGGTTGAGGGTCAACGCCAAGAAAAGTGTCCTCTCTCCCACTTAGAAAACTACCTATCTGGGGATCGTATGGAATTTCGATCACAATGTGGGCACAATAGTCTCCCGCTCGAATCGAGTCCATTCAGAACACCCTGAGCAAAGTCAGGCTAGGCCAAGGTTGCACTGTTCGTCAGTATCAATGACTAATAGGTCTCATGGCAACTGCGTCCTCGGTGATCCCTTTGGACCTTTTTGCACATGAGTCCATTTCAGTTGTGGCTCAAAGCCAGGGGATTTCATCCAAGGGCCAATCCCCTAGGCTGATAAGGGTTACGCACCACATGCTACATACCCTTTCTATGTGGTTCAGACCCCGGTTCCTCACTTTGGGTCCCACTCTAGGTGCGTCTTGCCATCTCAGTTTGCTAAAGACAGACGCCTCCCTGATGGGCTGGGCAGTTGTCTTAAGTGGTCATCCAGCTCAAGGGGAATGGGAGTGTCCTCAGCTCGATTGTCACATTAACTGTCTCGAGTTGATGGCTGTATTTCTGGTCCTGAAATACATCCTCCAGAGGCTGCCATGTCTAGGTGCGGGTGGACAATACAGCAGTCTCTTACATAAACCATCAAGGAGGTCGACGTTCATGTCAGCTGGATTTTCTGGCACGTCGGATTCTCCTTGGGGCCCAGGGCAAGCTCCAGTCACTCTGGGCAGTTTATATCCCTGGATGCCTTAATGTGGGAGCAAATTTACTGTCAGACAGAAAATACAGACGGGGGAGTGGAAACTCCACCCCGAAGTAGTGGAACAAATCTGGGTGAGATTTTACAGGGCAGAAGTGGACCTTTTCACCTCTTCTCAGACAGTGCAATGTCCACTCTACTTCTCTCTGAGTCACCCAGCCCCCCCTGGGTCTGGACGCGATGGCGCATACATGGCCCTGAATGTGTCTGTATGCGTTCCCCCTGGTTTCTCTGCTCCCGGGGGTCTTGGCCAGAGTTCGCCAGCAAGGGTCCTGCCTCTTACTGATAGCGCCGCGCTGGCTGAACAGGATATGGTTAATATCTCTCAATATTTCGTCCCCGGTCCGAAATGTGGAACCTTTCATGTTTGGCCCCTGAAGGGTACAAACTGAGGGACACAGGGTTTTCTCCTGAGGTTATCGAGACCATTTTAAGTGCTAGGGCTCCCTCTACCAGAAGAATCTACACCAATAAATGGGGTGTCTTTGAAAAATGGTGCAGTACACATAATGCAGATCCAGTTAAACTGCCAGATTGCTTCAGTTCTGGACTTTCTGCAGGAAATACTGTCAGCAGGCATATGCCCCGCCACTCTCAGGGTCTATATTTCGGCTTGGCACGCCTTGATGGACGGGGTGCCATTGGGGAGACATCCTCTACTCGCTCGCTTCATTCGTGGAGCTAGGTGACTTACGCCTTCTGCTAGGACCAGGACCCCTTCATGGGGGTACTTGAGGGTCTGGTTGAGACTCCCCCTTTTGAACCTCTAGAGTCAGCACTGGACAGACTTCTGACTCTCCAGATGGTTTTTCTTATGGCGATTACCTCTCTAAAGAGAATTGGGGACCTACAGGCTCTGTCTGTCTTGCCAGCCTGTTTAGAGTTTGCCCCAGGAATGACCAAAGCAATTTTGCACCCTCATCCTGACTACCTGCCTAAGGTGGCTTTCTCGACCTTACACCTGGTCACTCTCAAAGCCTTCTGCTCCCTGCCATTAAGAACGCAGGAGCACGAAAGACTTCACAAACTTTAACGAAAACGAAAAACACATTGCCCTTCAGAATTATGTCCACTGCACTAGCCAGTGGCGTAAGTCAGGGCAACAATTTGTTTGCTATGGGGGCCGCATCAGGGGGGCGGCCGCCACCAAGCAGACTATGTCTCATTGGGTGAGGGACGCTATTGCCCTGGCCTATGAAGCACGCGGTCAAGCTTCGCCAGTAGGTATCAGGCTCACTCTACCAGAGGGCTCACCTCGTCTGAAGCCCTGGCTAGAGGTGTCCCTCTGCAGCATGTTTGTGATGCGGCAGGCTGGTCCTCTCCGCACACATTCATTAGATTCTAAAGTTTGGATGTTCATGCCACTCCGGGCTCTTATGTCCTTGAGTCGACATCTCAAGCTCATGTCTGAGACCTCTCATGCTCTTGTGAGCACACTACACAACCTTAGGGGGTCCAGACAGCCACAATGCAGCGACGTGGGTATTCTCGTTCCCAAAACACTTTTCCAGCACAGCATCATAAGTGTAGCTTTTTGAAAGGGAACGTCTCGGGTTACTTGAGTGTAACCCTTGTTCCCTGATAAAAGCGGAATAAGATGCTGCACTTCATTGCCGCACTGGGATGCCCTAGGACTGCTCTTCAGACAAAATACCTGACAATGCTCCTGTGACGTATCTATATATAGCCCTGCCCCAGGTGCATCCAATGATTACACTGGCAGAGGCTATAAATTCCGGTCAATGTTCATTGACGTGTTGCACACATATTCACAGCTGGTCACACCTAAAGTTGTTCCCAAATCACTTTTCCAGTGCAGCATCTCGTTCCGCTTTTATCAGGGAACAAGGGTTACACTCAAGTAACCCGAGACGTTTTGGTTGTGGGGAAAATGGACATCTTGAAAACGATTTCCCTAGGAAAGTGGATAGTGGACAGTGCAATTGGTGGATGATTGCAGAATGTAATTTCCGCTGTAGATGCAGAAATGCAGAAGTGTAGCTCGTGCGACCACAGATTTTATATATGCGGAGAGAAATACAAATAAGACAACAACAGTCAAACCAGTTTGTTGAAGAAAAAGAGAGTAAAAGTCTCGTAGAGAGTGATCAGACTACAGCTCGAACGAATGAATCAGAAGATGACCGTGTGTTTGAATTTGGCGAACAAAACGCGATAAATGTGAATGTTGAGGGTTCTGTGTTTGAATTGGAAGACTATTCTTCTAAAGCACCTAAAAAAAGAAAATCAATTAAAAGAAATACTAGTAAACAGATAAAAAGACTTGATGTTCGGAAGGTGAGCCATACAGAGTCAGAAAGTGAAGGTGAGGAATCTGAAGTTAGTGTTACAGGTAGCTTACCTCAGAGTGTTTTTTCTAGTCTTAGAGTATACAGCGTAGACGACATCAAACAGTTTTTATAAAGTGACAAAAAATTAGAGCTAAAATTAAAGTTTTTCCCATACGAACTGTAATTTATTAAGAAGGCAAAAACTTCAAAAAGTGAGAACCGTTTCTCTGATCAAGAAGTTTATTGGTTAAAAAGACGCAGACTACATGCTCAATCAGAAATCAGTGAAAATATTCAGAATGGTTAAAGGTTATTATTCTTCTTCATGTTTATTTTCTTTGTTATGTTCGGAGGTGTCTCTTTTCCTATTAATGGAGCAACAAAAAGTAGGAAAAGGGCACAGCTGTTTGAGATAATGACACAGAAAAAGAATGATGTTCTATTCATGCAAGAAGCCCATAGTGATTTATCAAACACTTTAGATTGGGCGATGGAGTTTAATGGGATATTAATGTAGTAATTCTACCTCGGTGAGTGGTGGGGTTGCTATTTTGTTTTCAAAAAGTTTTATACCGGCATCATAAAAAGTCAAGGAAATTGTAGACTTTTAAAAGTTAAAGCTTCTTATGAAAACATTTTTTTTTTATATTAATTTGTGTTCATGTTCTAAACATTGCAATTGATAGAATGCTTTTTTAAACACTCTGTGCAAAGTTTTAAGTGACTGTGATCCAGAGAGTTTATTTTTTATTTTTGGGGGAGATTTTAATTGTGCCGAAAATGCTTTCGATAGAAATCATATTGAGCCACATATGCAATCAAGTAAAAGGTTAGTTCAGATAATGAAATCACATGATATTAATGATATCTGGAGAAATTTTCATTATCCACAAAGACAATATACTTGGGTACATGCATATGAAAACCAGTTCCTCTTCGGTCGCTCTCTCGACGTTGTGTCGGAGAAGCGACACAGGGGTCTCTCTTGAGCGCCAAAATATGCCTCTGACTTATGAAAAAAGGCCAATGAGAAGTTGGCAGACAGTATTTGCATACCCCGCCCCCGGACATACGGGTATTTAAGCGAGCAAAAAGGTGAGTTCGTTCAGAAAATGTCTTTGGAGCCGATGGTAGTGCATGCAGTCAGCTGCGAGTCACACACACCAGTTCCTGCCTTTTCCTCTGACGCTCTGCATGCTGTTGGATTGACGGCGCATAACAGCGGCTTTCTCCTTCTTGCACGGCTGTGCATTTTTGCGCCTGGGCATTCGACAGCGCAGACAACTCGAAAGAGTTATTTTAAAAGAGTGATCTTATTTAAAAGAGTAATTTCCTCTAAAAGAGCAAAACACAGCGGCGTTGAACGTCCTTTTCAGGACGCGTCTTTTTAAAGACGTTTTTCCGCCATGGATGCGGTTGATTTCTCCCCACCTCTGACGGTCATAAAAGCTGCCACGCGTACCTGGGCTGCGATCACACGCAGGCAGCATTTTATGATTGATTATGTTCTCAGTGCGAGAACATAGCCATGACAGCATTGCGTTCGTGGCTTTCTTTTGTAATGAGAGAAAGCCTCTTCAGTGCTATAATTATATAACTTTTTCGGAGTATTGAATCTGTGGATGCACTTTCAAAAAAACATTTAATATGGAAAAAAGATTTATTCATGTGCTGCGCTAATAAACTGGAGTCCTTTTGCTCAATTCTATAGAGATTCGGAAGAGAGCGGTTAAGTTTTATGAGGATTTATATAAGAGTAAAATGTTGGATACACAAGGTCTGAATAAGGTTTTTCTTGAAATTTGCCATAGGTATCTGAAGAGGTTAATAATGGAATTAGTAAAGCATTGTCGAAGGAGGAACTAGAGAGATATCTTTAGAGTATGGAAAAACACCCAGAACTGATGGTATTTCAATTGATTTTATAAAAAGAAAATTGGGCATGGGTAGGTCCAGACCTACTGGAAGTTCTTAATCAGAGTTTAATTCATGGACTGTTGCCAAAAAGCTGCCATAGAGTAGTTATTACTTTACTCCTGAAAAAGGGAGATTTAAACGAGATTATGAACTGGAGGCCTGTGAGTTTGACTGGTACATTTGCAGAGTTGAAAAGCAGCTTTCTGAATTCAATTCATAAAAAGACTCAAAAAGACTTTAAAAGGCTCAGAGGATGCAAACTGAAAATTGTAGCTTTCTCTTTATTGAGAGAGTTTGAAGGATTATGACTGGATAAAGCCTTATTTTGTATGGATCCTTAAAAGTTATAACTCTCTAAGCTTCCTGTTTTTATCGAAATCTTTTTAAAGTCTGGGCTTTGTTTAAATTATAAAAGAGGAGTGTAAATTCCTTGTATTGGTTGCTGTAAGAGCCATTAATGTTTAGCTCACGTTTGGATCTGTCCAATGAACTGGGTTACTCTGTGATAGAAGAGAATCTTCTTAACTCTGGAATTTCAACTATTGGACATGTACAACGGTTAGCAGGATCTAATTTTAAAGATGTGAATTCTTTAACCTGGATCATAGTGATCCATTTCCAAATTTGTATCTAACTCCCTTTATAGGTGATTGTGAAGGCACTTTTAGAAGTCAAATAATTGATTGTAAAAGGCATGGATTTTGCATCTGGAAAGGAGTGTTATAAAATTTTTGTTAAAATTGTTTATTTCCTCTCTCGCTCTCTCTCTCTCTCTCTCTCTCTCTCTCTCTCTCTCTCTCTCTCTCTCTCTCTCTGGTCACCTTCACAAAATAAAATATCATTTTGGATTTGGTTTACACATCCTTTTTTTCTAAATAATTTTAACGTAATTTGTTAGGTTAAAAATGAGAAAGATTAGACTTGGTGAACTTTTTAATACTGTTTTTTAACCATTAAAGTATCGATAAACATGTTCCAACTGAAATCTACAAACTGTCTGAATATGAGTGAATTTTTGTAAGCAACTGCAAATGCCATGGCTGATAATATTATTGCTGCTCCTACACACTGGTTAAAGTTTTTTGTCTTTTTTGCTCTTGCTTCTTCTTTCTTCTTGTTTTCTTTTTCTTCACAGATTTTTCTTTGGGCTTCCTCGTACATGTCATTTGTGTAATGTTCTCCTCCATTGTCCTTTATCATTCTGTCTATCTTCTCTAACAGTTCAGTCACTTGATCTTCGTTTTTGGTTTTATTATTAAAAACATGATATCCAGCCTTGCAATTCTCAACAAGCTGTTTCAGCTCTTTGCTCTGCTCAATATACTCCTCAATTGGTTGGTCTAACAGATCTCCTCTTGTGAAAAGAACTATGATGTACTTCATAGCCTTTTCTGAAAAGTTCTCTTGAATCCATTTCACTGCGCTCTTGTCCTCCTCTGTGAATTTATGATCCAGTCTGTGGACCAGCAGGAATGCATGAGGTCCAGGAGCACACATGTACACACACTTCTCTATTTCTTCCTTCAGTTCATCATTATTGATTGATGTATCAAACAGTCCTGGAGTGTCAATCACTGAGACGTTTCTATCCACCCATGTTTTCTCCTGTTTTTCACAGCATCTTGTAACAGACTCAGAGCCAAAATCTTCTTGAAACTGATCTCTGCCCAGAATGGTGTTTCCTGTTGCACTTTTTCCTGATCCAGTTTTACCCACCAGCACAATCCTTAGATCAGAGTCTGAATAAAGACATTCATATGTGCACAAGGTGTCATTTTCGGGTAAATCATTTAAAACTTTGACTCAAAATAAATCATGAATGAATTTTGTAATAAGATCATACTGCATTTAAGACCCTTTATCAGGCTGCATGTAGAAGCTTCAAGAAATGAAGAATCTTGGTAAAAAAAAAAAAATTATTGGTAACAAATGTACAATAGTTTAAGGCTTGGCAGTTATTATTTTCAAACAATAATACAACATAAGATAATTACAGATAACAATAATGATCACCCTTAACAAAATTCTGTATGCATTTTCATGTTTGTTAAAGTGACCGCTGCATTTCACAGCTGCTTGTCTGTGTGATTCCTCAACACTCTCACAAAGAAATGCCACTCTATTGACTTTTATCTTGCACCACCAAAATGTCACTCTTGAATCATATGTGAAACATCACTTCGGTGCTGTATTCCACTTGTTTCAGAGGATTAGTTTACCCAAGGCTAGACTTTGGGCCTTTTCACACTGAGCTTAACTAGTTACACCTTTTGCACTAATCGTCAGCCAGGGAGGAAATTCAAGCATCCTATGTTGAGGTCCATTTTGGACAGAACGTGAACTACAAGTCCCAATATCATTGTCAATGAGAGTCTGGGTGCCACACCGCACAGAGCTCTTCACTTATTGCCTGCTCGTTATTCCAATTAATTCATGAAATGAAATGCAGCCAAAATGCAGTTGCATTTTGCTTGGTTTATTAAAGGCAGATGATATTTGCAAATAATGGTACACTGTTGTAGTCAGAAACTTACCATAGCAATAGCCACATACATTTAAACTCAGTTTTTCACAATAAATGATATGTAATCGTAGAAAACATTTCCTGTCGTAGGTCAGTTCGGATCATGACTTTATTTTAAGAATGTGAAATATCAGAATAATAGAGAGAATTATTTATTTCATCTTTTATTTCTTTCATCACATTCCCAGTGGGTCAGAAGTTTACATACACTTTGTATTTGGTAGAATTGTCTTTAAATTGTTTAAATTGGGTCAAATGTTTTGGGGATCCTTCCACAAGCTTCTCACAATAAGTTGCTGGAAGTTTGTCCCATTCCTCCAGACAGAACTGGTGTAACTGAGTCCGGTTTGTAGGCCTCCTTGCTCACCCATCAGATTGAGGTCGGGGCTTTGTGATGGCCACTCCTATACCTTGATTTTGTTGTCCTTAATCCATTTTTCCAAACTTTGGAGGTATGCTTGGGGTCATTGTCTATTTGAAAGACCCATTATCTATATCCACATAATTTCCTTCCTAGTGATGCCATCTATTTTGTGAAGTGCACCAGTCCCTCCTGCAGCAAAGCACCCCCACAACATGATGTGCACCCCCATGCTTCACAGTTGGGATGGTGTTCTTCTACTTGCAAGCCTCACCCTTTTTCCTACAAACATAACGATGGTCATTATGGCCAAACAGTTAAATATTTGTTTCATCAGACCAGAGGACATTTCTCCAAAATGGTGATGGTCAAATAGGACTCGTTTTACTGTGGATATAGATACTTGTCTACCCGTTTCCTCCAGCATCTTCACAAGGTCCTTTGCAGTTGTTCTGGGATTGATTTGGACTTTTTGCACCAAACTACATTCATCTTTAGGAGACAGAATGCATCTCCTTCCTGAGCGGTATGATGGCTGCGTGGTCACGTGGTGTTTATGCAAGCGTACTATTGTTTATACCGATGAACGTGGTACCTTCAGGCATTTGGAAATTGTTCCCAAGGATGAACAAGGCTTGGGGAGGTCCACAAATGTTTTTCTGAGGTCTTGGCTAATTTCTTATGATTTTCCCATGATGTCAAGCAAAGAGGCACTGAGTTTGAAGGAAGGCCTCAAAATACATCCAGGCAGGGTTGGGGAGTAACGGGATACATTTAACTGGATTACGTATTTAAAATACAAAATTTAAGTAACTGTATTCCACTAAAGTTACAATTTAAATATTTGGTAATTAGAATACAGTTACATTAAAAAAATATTTAGATTTTACTGAAGAGATTACTTTTGCATTTTATTGTCATTTGTTTCATTTAATATTTAGTTCTTTCAGATGGAAAACATTTATACATATAAATGATCCAAAGTGCATTTGAACAGCGGTGAAACACTTTCTTATGATGTGTTACATTCACACGAGCAGACAGAGAAGTACGTTTGAAGCAAGTTTGGAGCAGAAGAAATATAAATAACCTTGTGTAAATTGTCAGCTAAAACAATTATGCTAAGCTAAAATGCTATTTCTATCCATTTTACATGCACGTTACCAGACATGATAATGTTTTTTTATCAAGAAAATTCACATTGGATCATAATTTTTCTTTTTTCAAGTAAGACCTTTGATATTAAGGCAAACATCATATTCTTGATAATAAATTGTGTATTGTTTTCCTTAAAAAATATCTAAAAATTAGATTTATCTTGTTTAGAAACAACAGAGAATGTATTTTTAACATGTGTATTTTGTCTCATTGTACTGGCAGAGATTTTGTAGTCAAAAAAAGTGAAAAAAATCTACCAGTACTGAAGAAGTAATTCAAAGTATTTAGAATATGTTACTGACCTTGAGCAATCTAACAGAATACATTACAAATGACATTTTACAGCATGTATTCTGTAATCTGTAGTGGAATACATTTCAAAAGTAACCCTCCCAAACCTGTCCAAAGGTATATCTCCAATTGACTCCAATTATCTTATCAATTTGCAATTTTCTAAGGGCTTGACATCATTTTCTGTAATTTTCCAAGCTGCTTTAAGACACAGTTAACTTAATGTAAACTTCTGACGTACTGGAATTGTGATATAGTCGATTAAACGTGAAACAATCGGTCTGTAAACAACTATTGGAAAAAAAGTAGATGTCCTAAACACCAAAACTATAGTTTGCTAATATTAAATCTGTGGAGCGGTTAAAAAATGAGTTTTAATGACTTCAACCAAAGTGAATGTAAACTTATTACTTCAAATGTATGCTATTTACACCCCAGAGCAAATAATGGCAAATATTATTTGCACCCCAACCCTGGTGCAAATAATGGTAGATACTAATTGCACACTGGTGCTAATAGTGTCAGATATTATTTCCTCTCATATTTAAATGCTGTCATACAGTATGGGTATCACTGCAGCATGTTTATTGTGTTTATTACTGGAGTAACACCATTATTTGAATAAAAGATACGGAATACGTGTGATCGCCAGCCCCCGCCTTCAGATCAAACATTTCTCTGCACTGCCCGACATTCACCGTGACCAAATCACTGTAATGTAATCAACATTTACATTACTTTTTATATATTATTTTAAGTAGTATTAAAGGAAATATTAAGAGTGGAAACAGGAAATCAAATGGAAATAAAAGAGTGGGACAAAACGCAAATTGGAACTGTGATGACAACAATACACATTCACACATCGTCTTTACATCCCACACCACTGCAGTGACACCTATTGTCTAGTTTGTTGTATATTTTAGTGATTCCACCAGACTATTGGGGTGACAATAGCTGCACTGTGTGGCAGATGCCATTTACACCTAAACCTGAACCTGAACCCGGCCCCTAGAACTCAAAGCATGAATCACCCCTATTGTAATAAATGTATTGATCATCTTATTAATTGATCATCTGTTTTCCCCTTTTTTTATGTTTTATGTAGGAAATCAAGTCTTAACCATGTCTAAAACTTTTTGTGATTGGATCACAAAAAACACATACAAAGAATCAAAAACTCATGTGACAGCATTGCATTTGAGGTCCTTTATGCCTCCCAGTAAATCTGCACCCCTCACCTGTCAATCAACAGCTGCACTAAAACAAGAGATTAAACTTTGCTGTTCCGAGCGTATATATATATATATATATATATAAAAAACAGTAGACTGGAAAATTAAAAAACAAGCATGAGAAATTCACAGATCTCCTTCAGTGTATTTGACACAGATCAACACAGATGAGAATCACGGACATCTGAAGCTCCTTTCATACAGTTTCATACAGTAAAAGTCTGTTATGACTTTTTTGTGGTTTACGTTTACCAGGTTTAAACAGCATTGTGTTTTGTCTGACCACATGTTATCGAATCACACAAGACACATTTTAATACCATGTGTTAGCGTGACTTAATCAGGTAGTTCTTACTGTATATTGCACCAAGTGAGCAATTTTTGTCATGTGCAGTAAGATTATTTAAACATTTTCAATGTGGAAGAGCAACTTTAGGAAAACAATTTTAAATGGCATTGTGGACGGCAAGCGTTTTGAATACAAAAAAGCTGTTTTCAAATGTATCCAGATTAATGTGGATGTAGCCTGTATTGAATTCATTTGACATTCTGTTTTTTTATTGGTTGTTCTCTATGGGAACAAAAAGTTTACCTTTTAGAATGAGCTAAACTGCATGATATATTACTATTTCCCTGTCTTGTATAAGTTAGTACACAAGTTTATGTTGGACTTTGTGGGATAGACCTAAATTGGGGTGAGCCCCATGGTGAACACAAGAGCATCTGTGTATGCAGTCTTCCAACTAACACACATCTTTCTATGTATCTGCATACATATTTTAAACGGCAACAACTATGACAAAATTATGATATGTGGAGTCTCTTCTCTGTTTCCAAGAGTGGCCACATTTTCTCTATTAGGAGCTTTCTTTAATTGTCATAGTTGATCTAGGTAATCAGCTTTTGAAGAAAGCGGCATTCTGAAATGTCACATAAATTTGAATGCAGCAATTTAAGGGATTAAAAGAGAAAGCTGAGAAAGACTGTAAAGAGAAAGTGATTTATTACACACTGTTTCTGTCGGAGAACACAGCTTTTATGTGTTGATGTCAGGGCCATCGCTAGACTTTAGTGCCATCCGGGGCTAAACCCACAAGAATCCTTCCTTCCATGACAGACAACATATTGCAAGCAAGTGATGCTGGAGTGATCTTTAGTACTGATGACTTTCAAATACTGATGCTCCATCAGTCATAATGCAGCACATTTGACATGAAAGGCAGAAATAGCTCAAATGCTTTGTGTACCAATGGCATGGTAAAGAGAGAAACTTAAACACCTGTTAAATCTCTCATCATCTCCACCTCTTTAGTGTTCCATCCTGACACTGAAATTAACGGGGGCTCTGGGCAAACAAGCCCCCTAAATGTGAAATGTTTTATTCAATTGATGCTAAGTTTTTTTAAGGTTCCGATTTACTGGCATAACAATCACACACCATACAATTGATCCTTGTTAAAAATCATTGTTATTGTTTGTTCCCCGTCTGTCGCTCTCTCAATGTTGTGTCGGAGAAGCGACACTAGGGGTCTCTCTTGAGCGCCAAATATGCGTCTGAACTATGAAAAAAGGCCAATGAGAAGTTGGCAGACAGTATTTGCATACCCCACCCCCAGACATACGGGTACATAAGCGGGCAAATACGCTGAGTTCATTCAGAAATTTTCTTCGGAGCCGATGGTAGTGCATGCAGTCTGCTGCGAGTCACACACCAGTTCCTGCTTTTCCTCAGATGCTCTGCATGCTGTTGGATTGACGCATAACAGCAGCTTTCTCCTTCTCTGCACGGCAGTGCAGCTTTGTCCCTGGACGCTTCGACAGCGCAGAAAATAACTCTTCATTGAGTTTATTAAAAGAGTGATTACCCTTTTGTGTAAAAGAGTATTTCCTCTAAAAGAGCAAAACACAGCGGCGTTGAGCGTCCTTTTCAGGACACGTCTTTTTAAAGATGCCTTTCCGCCCCTGTGTTGTTCCTGGATGCAGTAGATTGCTCTCTGCTTCAGACGGCCACAGGCATTGTCTCGTGTGTCTGGGCAGTGATCACACGAGGCTGCATTTGTGGATGGCTCATGCTCTCACTGCGAGGGCATGACCATGACAATGTTGCGGTCACGGCTTGCTTTCAACTGAAAGCACGCCACTCCATCCGCCCCCCACATTGCTCCTTCTTCCCACGGGATTGAGGACGATGCGGCTGGCACTGGAGGCGATTCGGGGATGGCAGCGGGTGCAGTTCCAGTGGGTACGCCCCCTTGGACCACCCGCCCCCCAGCACGCTCGTTGATTCCCGTCCGTGCTCGAGGTAACAGCGGCTCGCCTCGCAGCCAGTCTGCTTATCCTCTTGATCTCGAAGTGGATGAGCTCGCCGCTGCATCTGACAGCGTGGCATCTGACGCTGAACACTCCCCTGGGCTTCCGCCTTCGGGCCAGCACCCCCAGGCGGAGTAAGACATGCAGATGACCGACATGCTTTTCCAGGCCGCCGCCGGTGTGGGGTTGGATTGGAACCCTCCATCCTCCCCATAGCCATCGCGGTTGGATGACTGGTTCCTGGGGTCCAGGCGCCGCTCACAGCCTCGCCCCCCACGGTCCCATTTTCCCGGAGGTGCATGATGAGCTGACTTCATCATGGAGAGCACCTCTCTCCACTCGTCACAGCGCACTAGCTCATCCGCTCTTGCTACCCTCGACGGCTGAGTGGCCCACGGGTACGCGGCGATTCCCCAGGTGGATAGGGCTGTTGCGCTCCACTTATGCCCCGGAAACGCTACCACCTGGCGGGGTCGTCCTGTGCTCCCCTCCAAGGCCTGTAGGACAACATCCTCGCTCAATGCGAAGGCCTACAGTGCCGCCGGACATACCGCTTCCGCCCTGCACACCATGGCCCTCCTGTAAGTCCACCAGGCCAAGGCGCTCAGAAATCTGCACGGGGGTAGCCCTGATCCCGATGTGCTGCAGGAATTGCGCTCATCGACCGACCTCGCCCATAGAGCCACGAAGGTCACAGCGCAGTCACTCTGGCAGGCGATGGCCATGCTCGTGGTCCAGGAACATCATTTGTGGCTGAACCTGGTCGAGATGCGTGAAACCGACAAAGCTCGCTTCCTCAACGCCCCTGTCTCCCAGTTCGGCCTCTTCGGCGACACCGTCGAGGATTCGCCCAGCAGTTCTCCGCGGTGAAGAAGCAGACGGAGTCGATCTCTCACATCCTGCCACCATGTGCCATGCCTGTCTGCTCGCCGAGGGCATCCTCCTGCTGATAAGAAACACCCTGCTCTGCCTCAACCCGGGCCCAGCTCTCAGACGAGCACCCCATAGGAAGCGCACGCCCCCTGTCTCATGGACCCCCTCGAGGACCCGGAAGGCTCCCAGGTGCTCCTGAGACATTCGACCCAGAGTCCGAGGCGTTAGCTCCGGAGGTGGTAAGACCAATCCGGGAGGAGAATCTTTTGTTGAATTTATTTCATTTGCTGCACCCCCTAGCCGGGGCTGCGGTACCCACATTCTCAATAACAGAGCTTTTTCCTTTGTCTCTGGGTCACCTGGCCCACAAATGCCGTTCTCACGGCACTTTGCTTCCAGATCTCAACAGTCCCGGCATTCCTGAACGCAATTCCTTCGCCCTCAGCCCCACGACTGTTCCCCGGCCGGGCGGTCCAAACGAGTCCAGAGGACGCCTACATCGGACCTCCTCCTCAGTCACGAACCCGCACCCTGCCAGGTGTGCGGAGCAAGGTAAGTGCTTTGAGTTTTTTCTCAGCACTAAAGTCTCAGGCCGCACCCTTGCCTCCCGACGCTGCACTACCTGCTCCGCCCCGCTGCGATGCCCCGCTGGGTACATCAAAAATACTCGTACCCTTGGTGCCCCTAGCACAGAGTTTGGATGCGTGGCTTTCACTGCCCAACCCATAACGCTGGCTGGCCCGGACCATCCGACTCGGTTACGCAATTCAGTTTTACGCAATTCTGCCCCCCTTCGTGGGCATCCGCTTTACTGCAGTCCCTGTGCACGGAAATCGTTACTCTTTTATTCAAAGATGCGATAGAGCCTGTCCCTCCAACCGAAATGAAGGAGGGTCTCTACAGCCCTTACTTCATTGTACCCAAGAAAGGCGGTGGCCTAGTTTTCAACCGAGCTCTGCTCAAACTCCCGTTCAAAATGCTCACGCAAAAACACATCCTAACTTGCGTCCGCCATCTTGATTGGTTCGCAGTGGTAGACCTGAAGGACGCGTACTTCCACATCTTGATTCTGCCTCGACACTTTTCGACAGCCAGGCGTACCAGTACAAGGTCCTCCCCTTCGGCATGTCTCTGTCCCCTCGCATCTTCATGTAAGTCGCAGAGGCAGCTCATGCCCTGCTCCGAGAAGCCGGCATCCGCATACTCAATTACCTCGACGATTGGCTCATCCTGGCCCGCTCGCGAGAATTAATATGTGCGCACAGAGACCAGGTGCTCAGGCACCTCAGCCGCTTGGGGATTCAGGTCAACTGGGAAAATAGCAAGCTCACCCCGGTTCAGAGCATCTCTTTTCTCGGGATGGAGTTAGACTCAGTCTCAATAACAGCACGTCTCACCAACGAGCGTGCGAAGTCAGTGCTGAAATGCCTCGCCTCTTTCAAGCCCGGCACAATGGTCCCTTTAAAACTCTTCCAAAAGCTCCTGTAGAGGGGCCCCGCTGCACTTGCATATCAATCGCCTAGGGTTGCTGACTGTTTTCTTTGCCCTGCGGAAATTCCTCCCACTGGTTCAGGGCAAACATGTCCTAGTCAGGTCAGACAGCACCACTGTGGTAGCGTACATAAATCGCCAAGGTGGCGTACGCTCCCGCCACATGTCACGACTCGCCCGTCGTTGCATGCCACTCACATCCCCGGCAACCTCAATGTGATAGTGGACGCACTGTCACGACACCGCTTGCCCAGCGGAGAGTGGAGGCTTCACCCCCAGTCGGTCCAGCTGATTTGGGAACGATTCGGCAAGTCTCAGGTAGGCCTGTTTGCCTCCCGAGAGACCTCCCATTGACAACTCTGGTATGCCCGAACAGAGGCTCCCCTCGGGGCAGACGCACTGGCACACAGCTGGCCCTCGGGGCTGCGCAAGAACGCATTTCCCCCAGTGAGCCTTCAGGGAGGTCGAGGAGCAAGTTACCCTAGTGGCTCCTTACTGGCCCATTCGGACCTGGTTCACGGACCTCATGCTTCTCACGACAGCCCCTCCCTGGCGAATTCCCCTGAGGAAGGACCTTCTTTCTGGCATCCGCACCCAGACCTTTGGAACCTCCACGTCTGGCCCCTGGATGGGACGCGGAAGATCTAGCTGGTCTACCACCGGCCGTCGTAGACACAATCAACCAAGCCAGAGCTCCTAAAAACCCATGTGATGTATTCACCACCTTTACCTCCCCTTCAGGGTAGGTGTGGTCTCCGCAGGGTATTTTCCCCCTTGTAAAAAATAGGAAATTGGGTAAGACCCCCTTCCTTCGATGCGTGTAAGGGCCCCGGCCATTCTTGCTCTATGCGGAGAAACATAGAGAGAAAAGAGGCCCAGCCAAGCTTGGCCCGTTCCCAGGTTGGCAAGAGGTTTCCCCTGTCTAGGTTAACCAGAAGGATTCCGACGACTTTTATGGGGCATTGGGGAAAGGTATGTGCAGTCTGACACAGCTGGTCGTATTGCACGTAAAATACCTGCACGCTCCTGTGTCAGCAGAACACGTACACGGCTCAGAGCATGGCGTGATTTAGTGTCACTTCTCCGACACAACATCGAGAGAGCGACAGACGGGGAACGTCTTGGTTACGTATGTAACCTCCATTCCCTGATGGAGGGAACGAGACATTGTGTCCTCCCTGCTACTTTGCTGAGCTGAGCCACTGTTGTGGCCGGACAATTTCTGGATCCTCAGAAAAATCCTGAATGAACTCAGCGTATTTGCCCGCTTATGTACCCGTATGTCCGGGGGTGGGGTATGAAAATACTATCTGCCAACTTCTCATTGGCCTTTTTTCATAGTTCAGAGGCATATTCGGCGCTCAAGAGAGACCCCTAGTGTCGCTTCTCCGACACAACGTCTCGTTCCCTCCATCAGGGAACGGATGATACATATGTAACCTAGACTTTTTCTGTGTTTTGACTTTATTGTCTCTTCAGACAGAAATTCATCTTTGACACTGTCATAAAAAATACATCTTATCAGACAATACTGTACATCCACATACAAACCACTTAATGAAACACATGGAACACACATTTCTTTCCATTAAAAACATACATAGAACTAGTGAATGCAATATGCATATTTAAGTGAAGCAGAACATGAAGTTTTAATGAATGCAAACAAGCATTATTACATTGGTTTACGATTGAGAGTTTGCGTGACAGAAATTATACTGAATCATTGGTGAATTTTTAAATTAATAAAACTATAAAGTTCTAATGTACATATAGAAGCTTAATTCAACATTATTTATAGATCTCTCTCATCTACATTATTGTTTAATAGGTCGACTGTTATGTTATTTATTTGACTGATCTTCATTATAAGTAGTATATTAATATTATGATAATAGTTTTTATATATATATATATATAAATTATAATTTCAGGATTATATATATATATATATATATATATATATATATATATATATATATATATATATATATATAATATAAGACACTTAACTCCAACCTGGAGTTAAGTGTCTTGCTCAAGTACACAATGGTCGACATTCTTATTAACAGTTATGTTCTTTAGCCCACTACGCCACCACCACTCCTTTATTTTTAATACAATTTGATGTACCCAGTTGGGGTTTCTAAAAACTTAGAATCATATCATCTTTAATTTCCCACAGTTGTCATCATTTTACATTGATTTAATGTAATGTTTTTTTAGTAGGCCACACATGATTATTCATAAGATGAAGATATGCTGTATCAGAGGTGGACAGTGATAGCAGTTTCATGTCCATTTTGTTCTTTTCTCATTTGATGTGCCATTCAAACTTTTATGTTGTATTGTCATGTACAGTAGGGTCCATCTGCAACTTGGTATGGAATGAAATTATGTTGTTTTAATTGAAGATCATGTGTCTGACTATACGTTATAGATGTTCATGATCTCAGCATTAGTAACTAATCACTTCCTTGTTAATGGGAAGCTATAATAGGTCCCTATTGAAATGCAGAAAATGGTGTAGAGGGGTCTGAGCATCAGAAAGATATATATTTTGATTGAATCACCTGACCACCAGCTACATGTGGGTGACTCTAAATGACAGCATGTCTCATATATATTTTCAGATAATAAAGTACAAATCTGGAAATGTGTGCATTTATATGTACAGTAGCCTACATGAATTAGAGTGATAAGAAATCAAATATCTTACCTCTATTTCTGTCGTCTGTGAAAAGAACACCTATTATCTAGTTAGTGAAGAAGAATAATGAGTGATTAATTGCTTAAGCTTTTAATTAGCAGACATTACCTGCATATTGATACAATGGAATTTCATTTTATAAATAACATCAATATCATTGACTGAAGGAACTGTAAATAGAATGTGGGTGCCATAAAAATGTTATTCTGTGAAATGTATAGAACAAAAATTATTTATTAGAAGGGCTAAATATAAATACATAAAACCCTGTCTTCACAGTGAAGAGTGTGGGGCCTTTCCAATGTGTTCTGCATTAAAACAATATTACGGTTTTAAAACATTCCCATTAAAAGTTAAAGCACAATGTACACAGTTTGTTCACTTTTGAATGCAAATCTGCGGTATGAGACTGGAAATGCCGGAGGTAAAGATTGCAATTTACCATAATATTGCTTTAAAAGTATAATATTGAGCGTAATCTGAACATTCTCGCCCACTGTGCCACTATTAAAAGGGTAACTCTGGAACATAAACTACTCTGGAGCAGGTTATATTCAGAGAGTAAGTTGCTATAGCTACTAACATACCTTGAAAGTTACCTCTGTTTTTGTAACAGAAAGTTGAGGTAATCCGCTTATTCTGAGTAAACTTAAGTTACTTAACCTGCTTTCTGGAATACCCCTCTGGATTCATATCTCGAGGTTACCAGAGTCAGCCAGATCCAGCTCCATTCCCGCTTGGTTTCGGACTCCACTGCTATATGTCGCTGAGTGATGAAGTCTTAATGCATCCGGTGCCAGCCAGACATCACTTAAGTATATTACAATGGACTTCAGAGGATGATGCCAACTCCAACCATAAGATATGGGAAACATCATATACCACTGCCTGAACTCTGAACTTAGCATAGATCGCACTGAAATTACCAGCCGGTTGATCTGTGAACCTCACTGATCTCTGCCTGCTTCACCTCGGTCTAATGATGGACTACGTCAACTATCAATTAATTACCAACAAAACCCTTAATCAGCCAACTAACAAAAGACATCTATATGCATCTATATGGATTCTGCAGTTAATCCAGGATATAAAATACATATAACTTTTTATTGTAATGAACAAAGATTGCATCTCTACATGAGTGGATGTGTATCATAAGTGGGGACACATTTGTTTGCATTTTGCAATTCCACTAGAAAAGAAGTGAGACTTACGGAAAATGTGGTGCGAGTAAAGTGTGATTTTTTTTGCACTAGAGAAAACTTTGCAAGAAGAGGAGTTACCCTGCACGGAGGAAGCCTGGGGCCTCTGTCTGGAGCCAGGCCATTGGAGAAACCGCAGGAGTCAGGTGCGCTGCCATATTGGTGGCAGTGAAGGCCGTGGGTCTCGACGGACCAGACCCGGGTGGCAAAGACTAGCTCTAGGGATGTGGAAGGTCACCTTGCTGGGGGGAAATGAGCCGGAACTGGTGAGGGAGGTGGAGCGCTACCACTTGGATCTGGTGGGGCTTACTTCGACGCACAGTCTTAGCTCTGGATCCGTACTCCTGGATTGGGGATGGACTCTATTCTTCTCTGGAGTTTCTCAGGGTGTGAGGTGACGGGCGGGTGTGGGGATACTCATGAGTCCCCGGCCGAGCGCTGCTACATTTGAGTGTACCCCGGTGGATGAGAGGGTCGCCTCCCTACGCCTATGGGTTGTGGGGAGAAAAACTCTGACTGTTGTCTGTGCATATGCACCGAAAAACAGTTCAGAGTATTCGGCCTTCTTGGAGAACTTGGAGTCCTGAACAGGGCTCCATAGTGATGCTGGGTGACTTCAACGCACATGTGGGAAATGACAGGGACACCTGGAAAGGTGTGATTGGGAGGAACGGCCTCCCTGATCTGAACCCGAGTGGGTGTTTGTTATTAGACTTATGTGCTAGGCATGGATTATCTATAACAAACACCATGTTCGAACATAATGATGCTCATAAGTGTACGTGGTATCAGAGCACCCTAGGCCGAAGGTCAATGATCGATTTTGTAATCATGTTGTCGGATCTGAGGCCAGCTGTCAACCGATCACCATCTGGTGGTTGTTGGGTCAGGGGGTGGGGAAAGAATCTGGACAGACAATTTCCCTGGGGGAGGTCACTGAGGTAGTCAAATAACTCTGCAGTGACAAAGCCCAGGGATTGATGAGATTGTCATGGATGACACGCCTCTTCAACATTGCGTGGAAGTCTGGGACAGGACGGGTTGGTGATTTCCTTCATCAAAAAGGGCGATCAGAGAGTGTGTTCCAACTACAGGGGTATCACACTTCTCAGCCTCCCTGGTAAAGTTTACTCCAAGGTGCTGGAGAGGAGGGTTTGGCCGATTGTTGAACCTTGGATTGAAGAGGAACAATGCATGTTCTGTCCTGGCCATGGAACGACGGACCAGATCTTTCTCTCGCAAGGATCCTGGAGGGGTCCTGGGAGTATGCCCATCCGGTCCACATGTATTTTGTGGATCTGGAGAAGGCGTATGACCGGGTCCCCCGGGAGAGACTGTGGGAGGTGCTGCGGGAGATCGGGGTGGGGGGGTCCCTTCTTATGGCGATCCAATTCCTGTATGTCCAAAGCGAGAACTGTGTCCGGGTCCTCTGCACAAAGTCGCGTTCATTCCATGTGGGGGTTGGTCTCCGCCAGGGCTCATGGCAGGATATCGAGGTGTAGTCGGGGTGGGGAAGGTGTGCGTTTCGGTGGGCTGGGGATCTTGTCGCTGCTTTTTGCAGATTATATAGTCTTCATGTCATCATCGGTCCGTGACCTTCAGCTCTCACTAAATCGCTTGTCAGTCGAGTGTGAAGCGGCTGGGATGAGGATTAGCACCTCTAAATCTGAGGCCATGGTTCTCAGCAGGAAACTGATGGAGTGCGTACTGATGGAGTATTGCCCCAAATGAAGGAGTTCAATCACCTCGGGGTCTTGTTCACGAGTGAGGGGACAATGGAGTGAGAGGTTGGCCGGAGAATAGGTGCAGCGGGGGTGGTATTGCACTCGCTCTATCACACCATTGTCACGAAAAGAGAGCTGAGCCGGAAGGCAAAGCTCTCAATCTACCGGTCAATTTTCTTTCCTACCCTCACCTATGGTCATGAAGGCTGGGTCATGACCGAAAGAACTAGATCAAGAGTACCAGCGGCCAAAATGGGTTTCCTCAGAAGGGTGGCAGGCTTCTCCCTTAGAGATAGGGTGAGGAGCTCAGTCATCCGTGAGGAATTCGGAGTATAGCCGCTGCTCCTTTGCGTCGAAAGGAGCCAGTTGAGGTGGTTTGGGCATCTGGTAAGGATGCCCACTTGGCACCTCCCTAGGGAGGTGTTTCAGGCCCGTCCAGCTGGGAGAAGGCCTCGGGGAAGACCCAGGACTAGGTGGAGAGATTACATCTCCACACTGGCCTGGGAACGCCTCGGTGTGCCCCAGTCAGAGCTGGTTAATGTGGCTCGGGATAGGGAAGTTTGGGGCCCCCTGCTGGAGCTGCTGCCCCTGCGACCCGACTTCGGATAAGCGGTTGAAGATGGATTAATGGATGGATGAAAAAATGGATGTTGCCATTATTGTTGTTGTGGTATTGTTGTGTGCAGCCCATGATTTTCTAAACACTATGCACGATTGGCCACTGCTTTAATCAATCATGCAATTCGTCATGATAGTCAAGGGTCTTGTGATTCATTAATCTTGTTTACCAATTATTTTAGTATTTGGTGTAACCAGTAGCAGCAATAATATATCTGTAGCCTACAACAATTTACTCAAGGGCACAAGAGTAATAGTTGATGGAAAAGGGTTGTGAAATACTTTATTTAGTGAAGTTGACCAGCTCCTTAACTGGCCATCTAACTGGCCATCTATAATGTGCTCTTCTAGATTTCAAAATAAAAATTCTAGTTTTATAAGTATACAAGTTTTTGTTGGGAGGTATAAACTGACCTGCATGTGTTGATGCCATTTCACTTTGAAACTTCCTTTTGCTGTTTTATGACTTTGAGGCTATATGTCTTCAGCAGTGCTCTTGCTCTCTCTCTCTGAAAGAAAGTGAAAAAGTGAAGAAAAAAAACAGCAGTTTCAGTTTTAAGTGAGAAGAAAGATATATTTCATGTCTGCAGGTTGCAATGTTCCTATAAATGCAGTTTAGATTTTCATTCATGACTTTATTAGCATCAATGTATGATATGTAGGTACAAAAAATGCAACTAAAAAAATGACAGATGTAATTAATTGATCATTTTATTTTTCTAAAAAGTGTCTCTATAAAATGCTGTGGGAGAAATGTACATTCAATTGAAACCATCCTAACGAGTAGCGCCAACCTCATCATTTACAAAATGACACCTACCTCAGATAATTTTCAAATGATCATATTGCTCGAAATTCATAACCAGACATACCAGAGTTATTAAAGTTATTTTTTTTTTGGTCATATCTTGTCTTTCTGAGGGCACCAAGTGTGCCAGTACTACCAAAAATAGATACCCCTGTTTAAATGATAACTTTAGCAGTGTTGGGTGTAATGCAATTACAAACAAACTGGTTACTTTAATCTAATCACATCTTAATAAAAAATAGTAATGCAATGCATTACAATTTAAATACTTATAATCAGATTACAGTTATTGACTTTCAATTAATATAATTACTTTTAAGTTATGAGTGTATGACTTGTGTGTAATAATGAACAAGTGTAATGAGACTTGAGCCGTAGAAGACTTGTGAGGTGGCGCCAAGGGTTGCTCAGGTGGCGACGCCGAGGGTGGCTCAGGAGGCGGCACTGAGGAAGGCGCCGGGGCCGAGGGAGGCTTCGGAGGCGGAGCCGGGAGAGGCGGAGCCGGGAAGGACCTTGGAGGTTGTCGGAGGCGAGGCTGAGGGAGGCTTCTGAGGCGGGGCTGAGGGAGGCTCCGGAGGCGGAGCCGAGGGTGGCTCTAGTGGCGGAGCCGAGGGAGGTGGCGCCGTAGGAGGCTCTTCAGGCGGTGAGCTGGAAGGCTTCGAAGGCGGAGCCGAGGAAGGTGGCGCCGTAGGGGCCTCTAGAGGCGGGGCCCTAGGAGGCTCTGGAGGCGGTGCCGTGGGAGCCAAGGGAGGCGGAGCCGTGGGAGGCCCGAGAGGCGGAGCTGTGGTAGGCTCATGAGGCTCAAGAGGAGGAGCCCTAGGAGGCTCGAGAGACTTGAGATGCGGAGCCCTGGAAGGCTCGGGAGGAGGAGCCCTGGGAGGCTCGAGAGACTTGAGAGGTGGAGCCCTGGAAGGCGCTGACTCTTGGACGGGCACGGCTACTGGCGCTGGCCCTTGGACGGTCATGGCTTCTGGCACCGGGACGGTCAAGACCACTGGTGCTGGCTCAGGGACGGTCGAGGCTACAGGCTCTGGCTCGGGGTCGGTCGAGGCTACAGGCGCTGGCTCGGGGACGGTCGAGGCTACAGGCGCTGGCTCGGGGATGGCCGAGGCGACGGGCACTGGCTCACTGACGGCCGAGGTGACGGGCACTGGCTCACTGACGGCCGAGGCGACAGGCACTGGCTCACTGACGGTCGAGGCGACGGGCACTGGCTCACTGATGGCCGAGGCGAAAGGCTCTGGCTGGTTGACCGTGGTATGCGCTGGCTTGGGTTCGCTGGGCGCTGAGGGCAGAGCCACGGGGGGTTTAGGGCACGGGGCTATGGCAGGCGGAGGCTGGAGAGCAGAGGCCTTTCCCCTTCTCTTCTTCCTCCGGGCTGATGCGACTGGCGACGCTGGAGTGCTGTTCCTGGTCGGCGTGGCTTCAGGCTCGCTGGCCGTGGCTAACAAGGGCTCTGGCTCGCAGACCGGGGCAGGCGTGGGCTCTGGCTCGCTGACCGGGGCAGGCGTGACAGGGAGAGCCCGGGACGGCTGAAGAGTCTCCACAGTGGGTGGAGAGGTAGGGTCCTTCTCAGCAAGGCCCACAGTGAACGATGAGCCGCACAACAGTAAGGTCACCTCCAGGATGTCGCGGAGAGTCCAGCCGCGCGATGCCGGTGGCAGCCGCTCCTTCAGCCAGCCACTCAGGTTGTCCCAGAAGAAGACCACAAGGGAGGAGTCTGGGAAGTCCGCGACAGTTGCCAGTCTAAGGAAGTCGCAGATGTGGGCCTCAATAGGACGGTCTTCTTGCTTCAAACAGAGCAGGTGGTATCTGGCTCGTAAAACCGCTGGATCCATAGTGGTCGTGCGTTCTGTAATGACTTGTGTGGAACAGGAGGAGGCAGACGAGTGGTTAGGATCCAAGTGCGGTTTTATTTGAATAAGCACAAAAAATAAACAAACTCAGGAACAAAGTAAAGGTCCACGATGGAAAAAAGGCAAACTAAGATGAACTAACTGACAGAGGGATTGCAGGAGTGAACATAAACGGGGGGAAGACAGAAGCAGCTGGGAACCGGAACAGAGAGAGGAATCCTAGACGAATCACCAGACAGGAAGAACACTAACGAAGAACACTAACGGAGAACACGAACAGGAGCAACAAGCATAGGCTTAGTACGAACACGGAACGTCAACGCATGACAAAGGGAAGGGGAAACAGCTGGGTTTAAATAAAGAGACACGGTAATGACAAAATGACAGACAGGTGCGGACAATAACACAGTGATAGGGCCGGAAACGACGGGAAGAAGGGAAGTGTAGTTTTCACAGAGACAGTGAAACACGGGCGGACAACAAGGAAGACATGACAGGGAGCGAGATCGGCAAAACAGAAAACATGGGGCGGACACAAAGGGAGCGTGACATGGAACGTGATCGGCAAAACAGAAAACACGGTGCGGACAACACGAAACATGGTGCAGATGACACGAAACACTGTGCAGGCGACACGAAACATGGTGCGGGCGACACGAAACATGGTGCGGGCGACACGAAACACTGTGCAGGTGACACGAAACACTGTGCAGGTGACACGAAACACTGTGCAGGTGACACGAAACATGGTGCGGACGACACGAAACATGGTGTGGACGACACGAAACCGTGACAACAAGGAGTGAATAAAAATATTATTTTGAATTTGGTGAGCGGTAACATGTTTACAAATTAACTTAAAAGGACACTGGCCTCTAGTCACATTTTTGGTGAGGAAACTTAATCAAGGCTGAATGTAGGTATGTAACCAAATGTAAGTCTTCTCCACACAAGGAGGCATTCTTCCCCTGGTCCCCCTCTCCCTGAGCTTGGATGCGTAGCTCACGCTTTCCAACCTGTCATGATGGGTGACCCGGACCATCCGACTCGACTACGCGATTAAGTTCACCAGGTACCCGCCCAGGTTTACAGGCGTCCACTTCACCACGGTGAAGGGCAAGGACGTCGTCACCTTGCGTGTGGGAATCAAAAAAAGGCGGTGGGTTGCAGCCAAGATGCTGATGCTAAGGCGCATTCTAGTGAGCGTCCGGCATCAAGATTGGTTTGCGGCGGTAGACCTGAAGCACGCGTACTCCCACGTCTCGATTCTACCTCGACACAGACCCTTCATGCGGTTTGCATTTGAGGGTTGGGCGTACCAGTACAAAGTCCTCCCTTTCGGGCTGTCCTTGTCTCCTCTTGTCTTCACGAAGGTTGCAGAGGCACTCGGGCACTCACATTCTCAACTACCTCGATGACTGGCTAATCTTAGCTCACTCTCGAGACGTGTTGTGTGTACACAGGGACCTGGTGCTCACACACCTCAGCCGGCTAGGGCTTTGGGTCAACTGGAAAAAGAGCAAGCTCCTCCCGGTTCAGAGCATCTCTTTTCTCGGTTTGGAGTTGGACTCGGTCTCGATGATGACGCACCTCACAAATGAGGGTTAGAGGAAGGTTGAATCCCTCCGGACCGCATCTCTTCCCCTCACAGGGCCTCTCTGTAGTTTTTCAGTGTCTACAAGGAGCCCTCTGAGCCCTTGCAGTCAGCCGAGCTAAGTCATGCTCTTTGTGGGCTGACCCCGTGACTGTGCTCACTTCCATCAAGAGGGTTGGACAACTGCAAGCATTCTCTGTCAGCGAAATGTGCCTAGAGTCCGGTCTGGGATACTCTCACATGATCCTGAGACCCCGGGCTATGTGGCCAAGGTACCTACTACCCCGTTCAGGGATCACTCGCATTCACAACTACGACTGACTAATCTTAGCTCACTCTTGAGATGTGCTGTGTGCACACAGGGACCTAGTACTCATTCACCTCAGCCAGCTACGGCTTCAGGTCAACTGGGAAAAGAGCAAGCTCCTCCCGGTTCAGAGCATTTCTTTTCTCGGTTTGGAGTTGAACTCGATGATGGCGCACCTCACGAACGAGCACATCCAGTCGGTACTGACCTGTTTGATGGCATTCAGACAGAAGACTACGGCCCCACTGAAATTAATTCAGAGGCTCCTTGGGCATATGGCATCCTCGGTGGTGGCCACACCGCTCGGGTTGATTCATATGAGACCACCTCAGCACTGGCTCCGGACTCGAGTCCCTAGATGGGCATGGCACCACAGGATACATCCCGTGGCCATCACGCCGATCTGTTGCCACCTTTTCAGCCCTTGGAACGACCTTGTATTTCTACGAGCAGGAGTTCACTGTCACTCACTCAATGTAGTGACACTAGGGGTCCCCTACAAAAACGCCAAAATTAGCTGAACTTTTTTACGTGGATCTGCAGTGCGAGAAGGGAAGACTGCTGTGTGCCACACTGTATTATTGACTTGACTATTGAACTGATTTGGAATAAATGTTCTTTTTTTTCCCCTCATGATTCATTGTTGTATTTATATGTTATTGTGAACTGTAGGCCCAAATCAAGTATATGCCTACTTTAAGGAATTTCCCTTTGAATTTACTGCTAGTCATCTAAGACCATTTTACTTTAATTTAAAAATTGGAAGAACATATATTTTAAACACTTTCTGCATTAAATACATTAAAATACCTCATCATGACCATTTTTATGATTTTAAAATGTATTTTATTGTCACACAACATGTGTTTCTCATGATACAAACAACTGCAACACAACGAACTGTAAGCTGTTAAGAGAAAAATGTACATCTTTTGCATTCTGTGCAAAGCTTATTAGCAGTCATGTGACAAATGAACGAAATTACTTGAAATTACTAGATTCAGTAAAATCAGTAAAGTCAGTAAAATGATCTGGTCTTCCCATCACTTCTATGTCTTTAGTAAACTCTCTCTAACCCCTATGTTAATTTCATAAGAGGATAATGCATGTAGTACAATTGTGTTGATTTAGTATCCTCATTAGTTTTATCAGGGACGAACTGCTGAACATTCAGCAGCACATACCAGACAATCATTTCCCATTTTTTGAATATTTGGACACTTTCAGACAATGAGTCTGCATACAGAAGAGTTTTTAAACAGCTGGCTCACTTGTGCAGTCAAAACAACCTTGAGCTGAACATGATCAAAACGGTGGAGATTATTGTGGACTTTAGGAGGAACACCCCAACATTGTCCCCCCCTCACCATTCTAAACAGCACTGTGGCAGCAGTGGAGTCATTCAGGTTCCTGGGCACTACCATCTCACAGGACCTGAAGTGGGAGACGCACATTGACTCCATTGTTTAAAAGGCCCAGCAGAGGTTGTACTTCCTTCACCAGTTGAGGAAGTTCAACCTGCCACAGGCGCTGCTGAAACAGTTCTATCAGCAGTCATTGAATCTGTCCTCTGCACTTCAATAACTATCTGGTTTGGTTCAGCTATGAAATCAGACATCAGAAGACTACAAAGGACAGTTCAAGTCAAGTGTCGAGTCAAGTGGTTTTTATTGTTGTTCAACCATATACAGTTAGTACAGTACACAGTGAAACAAGACAACGTTACTCCAGGACCATGGTGCTACATAAAACAACATAGGAAAAACACAGAATCACATGAGACTACACAGACTAAATAACATACCAATATAAAGTGCACATGCAAACGTGCGAAAAGTACGGGACAGTACAATAAATTACAAAAAATTAACAGGACAATAGGCAGAGTGAGAGACAGTGCAGCACCGACCAGTACACAGTAGTTCGAAAAGATGAGTTTCTTAAAAGGCCAAATTTAAACATAACATACTATGAAATAGTGTTCTATGGACATAGCAGTTATTGAGGTAGCAGCCAGGTATAAAGTGACAATAATTAAATTGCAACTTCAGTCTCTGAGTATTGAGGAATCTGATACCTTGGGGGAAGAAGCTGTTACACAGTCTGGCCGCGAGGTCCCGAATGCTTCAGTACCTCTTGCCAGACGGCAGATGGGTGAAGAGTATGTGTGAGGGGTGTGTGGGGTCATCCACAATGCTGGTTGCTTTGCGGACACAGTGTTTTTTGTAAATGTTTTTGATGGAGGGAAGAGAGACCCCGATGATCTTCTCAGCTGTCCTCACTATCCTCTGCAGGGCTTTCTGGTCCGAAACGGTGCAAGTCCTAAACCAGGCAGTGATACAGCTGCTCAGGATGCTCTCAATAGTCCCTCTGTAGAATATAGTGAGGATGGGGGGCGGGAGATGTGCTTTCCTCAGCCTTTGAAGAAAGTAGAGATGCTGCTGGGCTTTCTTGGTAATAGAGCTTGTGTTGAGGGACCAGGTGAGGTTCTCCACCAGGTGAAAAAAAGGAATTTGGTGCTCTTGACGATCTCCACAGATCGACGATCTCCGTCAATATTCAGCAGAGAGCGGTCACTCTGTGCTCTCCTAAAGTCAACAACCATCTCTTTTGTTTTTCCACATTCAGAGACAGGTTGTTGGCTCTACACCAGTCCGTTAGCCGCTGCACCTCCTCTTTGTATGCTGACTCGTCATTCTTGCTGATGAGACCCACCATGGTCGTGTCATTGTCAAACTTGATGATGTGGTTCGAGCTGTGCATTGCTGTTGTTCAAGTGAACAGCAGTGGACTGAGCACACAGCCCTGGGGGGCCCCAGTGCTCAGTGTGGTGGTGGTGGAGATGCTGTTCCCTATCCGGACTGACTGAAGCCTCCCAGTCAGGAAGTCCACGATCCAGTTGCAGACGGAGGTGTCCAGGCCCAGCAGGTTCAGCTTTCCAATCATGTGCTGAGGAATTATTGTGTTGAATGCTGAGCTGAAGTCTATGAAAAGCATTCGAACATATGAGTCCTTTATATCTATGTGGGTGAGGGCCAGATGGAGGGTTGTGGTGATGGCAACGTCTTTTGAACGGTTTGGACTGTGTGAACTGCAGTGGGTCTAGTGAGGGAGGCAGCTGGGTCTTAATGTGCCTCATGACGAGCCTCTAGAAGCACTTCATGATGATGGGTGTGAGTGCAATGGGACGGTAGTCATTGAGGCAGGACACTAAAGACTTCTTTGGCATGGGACGATGGTGGTGGCCTTGAAGCACGTTGGAACGACAGCGCTGCTCTGAGAGATGTTGAAGATGTTGGTAAGAACATCTGCCAGCTGGTCTGCACATCCTCTGAGCACTCTGCCAGGAATGTTGTCTGGTCCAGCAGCCTTCCGTGGGTTGACTCTACTTAGAGTTTTCCTCATATCAGCCGTGGTAAGACAAAGCACCTGGTCGTTGGGAGGAGGGGTGGTCTTCCTCACCACCATGTCATTCTGTGCTTCAAACCTAGCGTAGAGGACGTTCAGCACATCTGGAAGGGAGGCATCTTTGACAAAGGCAACTGATGTTGTCCTGTAGTTGGTGATGGCCTGGATGCCCTCCCACATGTCCAATGTGGCCTGGATTGATCCAAGATGGTGGCGCGGTAGCATGCAGCATCCACTCCGGATCCAAATTGGTACTATTTTTGACACTTAGCCCAAATTTTGGACCAACCGATGTTCATGTCTAAGATCGCCAGACACTGTTAAAATATAAGATTCTTGCAACAACCAAGCTTCACAAACTTGCTTCACGAACTCGGCTTGCTGCGGAGACCAGGCCTCCAGTCCTTGGCGTCACCTGATGCCGGTGCCCGGGGGAGGGGACATCATAAGCAGTGAGCGAGGAAGCAAAAGCGCGGCAAGAGGGTGGGGGTCCATGCTAGGCTAAAAACAAACCCTAGCCGTGTTTGGAGACGTGGCTCAGCGACAGAGTTCCGGAAGCCTCCATTCAGCTAGAGCCCTGCACGCCATGGTCCTCCTGCAAGTCTACCAGGCCAAGGCACTTAAAGATCTGCACGTGGGTAGCCCTGATCCCGACATGCTGCAGGAACTGCACTCAGCGACCGACCTCGCCCTCAGAGCCACGAAGGTCACAGCGCAGTCACTCGGGAAGGCGATGGCCATGCTCCTGGTCCAGGAACGTCATCTGTGGCTGAACTTGGTCGAGATGTGTGAAACCACCAAGGCTCACTTTCTCAACGGCCTTGTCTCCCAGTGCAGCCTCTTTGGTGACACCATCGAGGACTTAGCCCAGCAGTTCTCCGAGGTGAAGAAGCAGACAGAGGCCATCTCACACATCTTGCCCATGCCCCAAGCCTGCCGCCACGGGCCATGCCCCGTCTGCTCGCCGAGGCCAACATACACCCTGCTCCGCCTCAACCCGGGCCCAGCTCTCAGCCCCCACGTCGAGCACCCCGCAGGAAGCAGACGCCAACTGTCTCACTGACCCCCTCGAGGATCTGGAAGGCTCCCAGGCACAGTGGAGCGCTGGGAGGAGAATCTTTTGTTGAATTTATTTCATTTGCTGCCCCCCCCCCATTGCAGCTTATGACCAATATTGGACTTGCGAGTTTTCAACCGGGCTCTTTTCAAACTCCTGTTCAAAATGCTCATGCCAAAAACACATCTTGACTTACATCCGGCATCTAGATTGGTGTGCAGCGGTAGACCTGAAGGACGCGTATTTACACGTCTCAATTCTGCCTTGACACTGACCCTTTCTACGGTTCGCGTTTGATGGCCAGGCATATCAGTACAAAGTCCTTCCCTTTGGCATGTCTCTGTCCCCTCGCGTCTTCACGAAAGTCGCAGAGGCAGCCCATGCCCCACTCCGAGAAGCCAGCATTCGCGTACTCAATTACCTCGATGATTGGCCCACTCCCGAGAGTTACTATGCACTCACAGAGACCAGGTGTTCAGGCACATCAGCCATCTGGGGCTTCAGGTCAACTGGGAAACTGTCTCAATGTCAGCACGTCTCACCAACGAGCATGCGCAGTCAGTGCTGAAATGCCTCACCACTTTCAGGCCAGGCACAACGGTGCCCTTAAAACTTTTACAAAAGCTCCTGGGGCATATGGCATTCTCCGCAGCGGTCTCGCCACTGGGGTTGATGCATATGAGACCGCTTCAGCACTGGCTTCAGACTCAAGTCCCGAGACGAGCATGGTGCCGCGGCACGCATCGTGTGATGATCACCCCCGCCTGCTGCCAAACATTCAAACCCTGGACAGACTTCTGCTTTCTGCGGGCAGCAGGTGTCCCGACGCATCTTGGTCACGACCGACGCCTCCAGATTGGGTTGGGGTGCCGTGTGCAATGGGCACATAGCCGCGAGCCGTTGGACACATCAATTGCCTAGAGTTGCTGACTGTTTTCTTTGCCCTGCGGACGTTTCTCCCGTTAGTTCGAGACAAACATAATCCTAGTCAGGTCAGACAGCACCACCGTGGTAGCATACATAAATCGCCAAGGCGCAGAGCTTAAAGTATTCTGGCTGGGGGCCGGATTTCCGGCTTGAGGGCAGGTCCGGCCTCCGGCACAGGCAAAATTTATTTATCAGGCTGCAAATTACAGTCGGAGGCACTTTCTGCACGGACGCGCTTGGAAAAAACCATTATGAGCACGCATACCGCGCGGCTTCATTTGAAATAATGAACTTGAGCGCGCAAAAGACGCGATATGTGAACAGGCCCTAATCTGAATTGAATAAAACACCGGTCCCCTTCAACCTACCACCTTGATTCCAGAGTCAGCGCGCACAGCTGTCACAGCCAATGGGAGCATGATATTAGGTTTTCTTAGCCAATTGCTAGAGAGGAGGGCGGGTCTTGTGCAGGAAGTGAACCAGTTCGCAGTTAGCTTGTACACACGCTATGGAGAATGGAGTTTATCAAACCAGGAGAAAATACATCTGCTTTGGAGAAGAAAGTAAAAAAACAAGTGGTGCTGGGCATGGCTTGAAGAAAGAGGACAAAACGGGAAGGCTTTAGGCACTTGGTGCAGTAAACTTCCGGAGCCTGGAGCTTGTTTTTGCATAGTTTGCCACAAAAAGCTTCACTGTGCCACTAGCGGTAAAAAAACACTTGTCCGTCATGATGGAGATAAGACGCACAGAGCTATCGTCTACAGCATACGACCACGTTACCTGGAGCAGAAACTACGGCAACTCCTCTGACCTCTTTCACTGACCGTGTTTGTCAGCAAAAGTTAAGACTGTGTGCATTTATATCTCAACACGACTTATCGTTCACAATTTCACAACCGCTTGTGGATCTATGTAAAAAGTTGGCCGAGGACAAAACTGCTTTGTCTAAACTGTCACTGTCGAACAGCAAGTAAGCTATTTAAATACACACGGCCTCGCTTTACATTTCAAAAAAGATCTTTCGGACAAACTCAAAAAAACTATGTTTTCTCTGAACATTGATGAGTCGACAAACAACAATGTAGACCGAATATTAAATGTGTTGGTCAGATTTTGAATGGAGAATGCACTTTATGTCATTAACATGTTTCAAAGCTAGCAATTCAATAAACATTCATGTTATGTTATTTTCTTGACACAGTAAGCCTAGTACTGCAAAAGTTTCAATTATTTTGGCACAATAGTTGTTAATGCGTTGAAAATATGACTGTGCTGTTGCTCATAGAATTGGTTAATAGGAAAAACGGGCTTGGTAAAAGTCCTGTTTGAGCCACAGAAAGTTCAGGCTCAGGATTTTTTTTCGAGGAACAAGTCACCCTAGTGGCTCCCTATTGGCCCACCCGCGCCTGGTTCTCAGACCTCACGGTTTGAGTCAGTATCGTTCCATGTTTTCTCAGGTCCGAGCCGGTAGAACTCGGTGACACGCTGACGGACTGACCAGGTGGATCGCTTGCTCCTAGCGCCCTTTCCCTCAGCCGAGGTAAAATTGTGTGCTTTCTCTCCCAGGAGATCCCACACATTCGAATCCCTGGATGATTCCTCCCTAGCCCTTTGGCTCCACAGTTCACTGGAGGAACTCACTGACCCAGTCCTGCAGGTACTTAATCTACCCTGCACTGGAATAGGTGCTCCACAGCTCAAGGACTCCTACGCGGACTCCCCCTGTGTGTATTATCTGCGGTACGGTCCCCTTACAAAAGTGGACCTGCATCTCCCTTAGGTAGTCCCAGCTGCCCTCTGGTCGCCATGTTGTAGCAACCTAGTGCGCCACATACACATGTCACCTAAAAACCCATGTGATGTATTTGCCACTCTTACCTCCCCCTTCCGGGCAGGTGTGGTCTCCGCAGGGTCTTTTCCCCCTGAAAGAATAGGAAACTGGGTAAGACCCCCTTCCCTCGATGCGTGTAAGGGCCCCGGCCGTTTCTTGCACTATGCGGAGAAACATAGAGAGAAAAGAGACCCAGCCAGGCTCAGCCCGTTCCCAGGTTGGCACGCGTCACCTTGTTCCCCTATCTAGGGTAACAAGAAGGATTCCAACGACTTTTTTGGGGATTTGGGGAAGGGTACGTGCAGTCTGACACAGCTGGTCGGCTGTGAACATTAAATACCTGCCCGCTAATGTGTCAGAGGAACCCTAGTGTCGCTTCTTCGACACAACATCGAAGTGAGCGACAGACGGGGAACGTCTAGGTTATTTATGTAACCTCCATTCCCTAATGAGGGAACGAGACGTTGTGTCCTCTAGGCCACCTCGCTGAGCCGAGCCATTGTTGTGGCCGGAACATTTCCGGCTCCTCAGAAAAATCCTGAATGAATACAACGTATTTCCCCTCCTTTATACCCCTATGTCCGGGGGCAGGGTATGAAAATACTGTCTGCAACTTCTCATTGGCCTTTTTTCATAGATAAGAGGCACATTCGGCGCTCAAGAGAGACCCCTAGTGTCACTTCTTCAACACAACGTCTCGTTCCCTCCATCAGGGAACAGAGGTTACATACATAACCTAGATGATATGTGTGTGTGTGTGTGTGTGTGTGTGTGTGTTTGTGTGTGTGTGTGTGTGTGTATGTGTATGTGTGTATATGTGTATGTATTTGTGTGTGTATATAGTTTATTTTCTATTTATTTTGTATTCAATTTGTATTTTTTTAATTATTATTATTATTTTAATTTTTTTTTTTTTTCAAATTTTTTTCACATTTTTTTTATTATTATAATGATCTATGTCTTGTTGCTGTTTTTGTATCATTGTGCTTTGGAAGCTTCTGTCACCAAGACAAATTCTTGTATGTTAATTGGCAATCAAGCCGATTCTGATTTGGGTTATCCAATCACTTTAGTCTGTTAAACCTGATACCAGGAAATCTGCCCAGCAACTAGAGTGTGATCGCAGATAGACATTTTTTTATTGGTTGAAAAGGTTCAATAAGCTCCGCCTCCCTCTCTGCGTTGTGCAAGTGAGCCCCGGAGGAGGGAGGTATGAGACTATTTGACGTTTGGCGAACAAACACAGATACATGAAATCTGATATATTTTTTTAACATATTTTTTTTTTGAGAAAACGCTGTTGTAATAACTGAGCTCTACTGAGAAAGAAACTTTTGATATACAAGAGTCTGAAAAGGGACAATTATGTTAGATACTCAAACACTTACACTAAGAAGATCAGAATCAGAATAGGCTATTGCCTAATTAATTAGGCTTTTAGCTTATTATTACAAACCAGGGGATTTATAAATTCTTAGAAATATTTTGCTGTTTATTGCTTGTGTTTGTGCTTGTACATTATTAATTTATAGTTAGATGTGTTTTGAATGATTATTTCACTTTCATCTAGTGATATAGTATTTATATAACTTTTTAATTCACCTATCTATTTCATATTCTGTCAATAAAACAAAAACTATGAAAAACAAATTCCATGTTTGGAACTCATAACAGCTTCTATATAGGACATTTTAAGAGTTTCAGATATGAAGCAAGTGATAGAACCCTTTTTGAGTCAAAATATAACCTTTTCTTGATAAATGAATCAATTGGTCTTTGCATAGAAAAGATGTAATGATGAAAGTCTTACCTGTTCACAGGTGAAAGGTGCTCTCAGGAGTGTAGAGTGCATCTGCAGCTGGAATTTACGCACTGCTATTTAAACAAATGCTTCTAGGGGAAGTTTTGGAAAATGCAAATTTACTGGTATTAGATTGCATGGAGTAATCCATAACTTTTCTTGGAACAGTTTTTTTTGCAGGACACTAGGAGTTAAAAAATATTCAGTTAGCTAAATTAGTCCCATTTGTAAAAAAAAAAGACAAAAGTCCCATATTGATGAAAAAAAAAATGAAATAGAATTGAAGGGTTGTAGTTAATTTTACTATAGTTGTATAATGAAAGCATAAGGCCATCTACTCAGGACACTACTGTGACTAAGTGCACAGTGACAACTGATAAAACAAAAAAAACATACACATTTAGCTTTGCATCTTTGAAAAGTAATAATCTTATATTGTATTTTTTTTCCAGAATATTTTTTTATTTTAAACTAAACTCACTTCTGAAAAAGATAACGTCTCGGTTACGTTGTGTCGATGTAGTGACACTAGGGGTCGCTCTTGGGAGGCCGATCCACCTTTAGATCTTTGAGAAAAGGCCAATGAGAAACTGGCAAGTTGAATTTGCATGCCACTTCCCCTGACATACGGGTATAAAAGGGAGATCGCAATGCAGATTCATTCAGGTTTTGCACTGAGGAGCCGAGACAAGGTCCCGGTCATTACAAGGGTGCAGTTCAGCCTGTGGCAAGAGGGACACAACGTCTCGTTCCTTCCATCAGGGAACGGAGGTTACAACAGTAACTGAGACATTCCCCTTCTGTCACTCACTCTGCCAGGTGGTAGCGCTTAGCGGGCACAGATGTGTGGCGATTGCTTTGTCCACCTGGGGTATCGTGGCATAACCCTCGGCTGTCCCCCCATCTAGGGTAGTGAGGGCGTACGAGCTGAAGGACCATGTCCGGGCAGTAAAAGGTGCCCTCCACGATCGCGTCTGCTCATTGTGCATGGGAAGAATGGGACTTGGGGGGGCATGGCCACGAACTTCAGGCAGGTGTCGCTGACAGAGAACACTTGCAGGTCCCCAACCCTCTCAATGGAAGCGAACCACAGGGCGAGAAATACATGTGCCAATGCCGCCGGGGTCCTGTCCAGGAGCAAGCGGCAGCATGCCCATTGCACATGGCGCCCCCAACCCTGTTGAGAGGCGTCTGTGGTGACCACAACATGTCTGGACACCTGCTGCAGGGGGACTCCAGTCCACAGAAAGCAGAGGTTTGTCCAAGGGTTGAGAGTCTGGCAGCAGGAGAGGTGAGTAACACATGGTATATGCTGTGGCGCCATGCCCATCTTGGGACTCGAGTCTGTAGCCAGTGCTGAAGTGGTTTCATATGCATCAACCCGAGTGGCTGAGGATGCCATATGACCCAGGAGCCTCTGGAATTGTTTGAGAGGAACTGCTGTGCCGGGCTCGAAGAGAGCGAGGCACCTGAGCACTGACTGGGCGCACTCATTGGTGAGGTGTGCCATCATTGAGACCAGAGAGTGGAGACATTCTTCAAAATTGTTATTCCCTCCCCAGCTGGTTCTTCTTGAGTTTCCTTATAGTGTGCTATTTCAACCCTAAGGGGGATCTGCACTGGTTTGGTTGACACCCTCAATTTTCCCCTAAACGTGTCTAACTGGTCTCCATAGATTGTCTTGCAAAGTTTATATATGTTTTCTGCAAATGGTCTAAGCCAAATATTATGTGGTACAATTTTTGTGCAGCTGACCCAAGGTCAATCACATTCAATTTCCTTTAAGTTGACTATTCTAGTCAAGTTTCTAAGCAATTCTTTTTTCTTGTTTACAGTTAGCTCTCTCATCTGCCCTGTATAATCCATGTACTCTGACTCTTTCAAAAAATTATCACTGATTCCCTTTGTTTCTATCAACACTCTTTCTAATTCTTCTTTCCACTCTTCAGGTCTGAGATGAACTTCCTGTTTTTCAAAACTGGTTTGCTTCTGCATTTTCTCTAGCCTTGATCACTGTAAGGGTAAGGGAAAACAAAAAAAATAATTTTGTTCCCTCAGGCTGTTGCCTTTTTTCCTATCTCTGAATCCCCCTCCTTCCCGCCCCCACTAGTCAGCCTGCCAGTGAGAGAGAGAGAGAGAGAGAAACAGGTGCTTTATCTTTTGCCTAATGCTTGTGTTTTTCTGACTAGATCACATTGTAATTTAGCAAATACCCAAACAGTCAATTGTCAATATCTTAGTACACTTTTACCTTTGGGACAAACCACCTTCTTTTTATTTATTTTTTCACTTGTCAATTTTCTATCTTTTGCACCTCCTTCTCTGATCTACATTATACTTGCCACACAATGCAACCCAAGTAGAGAATAGAGAATACACACAGGTTTTTGCATATATACAGTGAAATGTATTAGTTTTCACATATCCCAACTAAGCTGGGGTCAGAGTGCAGGGTCAGCCATGATATGGTGCCCCTGGAGCAGGTAGAGTTAAGGACCCAACAGTGGCATCTTGGTGGTGCTGGGGCTTGAACCCCAACCTTCTGGTCAGAAACACTGAGCCTCAACCACTGATTTGCCCCTTGCAACCAAGCAAGCACAAAACACCATGGTTAGTACCATTAGCACATATACACAAATTACGTAGTTAGTTATATGCATGCACACATTTTAACAATTCCCCATTTCTTATTCCGCCCGGGCTTTTTAAATACTTCAACTTTTTAAATATCTCATCAACCAGCTATGTAGGATTTTGCTCGATTTTCCGCCCCCTGCGGGCCACCTGTTCAAGGAATTTTCTCTTGCCACATTCCGGCCACATTAAGACAGGAATTTCGTCCCCTGTATAGGAATGTATTCATTATCATCCTTTATCACCTATGTAGGAATTTTCTCTTAAACTTAACCTCCTCCTTTCAGCGCACCTATACAGGAATTTTCACGCGCTCACCGCTTCAATAAGCCACCTAGGAATTTTCACTTTCCTTTAAATAATCAATCCCCCTGTTCTTGGAATCTGGAACACAATTCTGCTTTTAGTCAATTAGTCAATTAGTCAATTCACACTCTCTGGAGTCCAGGGTTCCAGATGCCAAAGTTGAAGTTTACTGAATCACTAACAAACTTGAGAAGGTCAGCTGTCCGTTCTGAATACACAATTCCAATTTCTTAATTATATACCTTTTAGTTATCACTTTTGGACCCATTAATCTCTCATGTCCACTATCTCTGACCAATGGGCCAACAGTCAGTGTCCTTCTACTTGCCACCATTATCTTTCAGGCCTTCTACTTTTTAACTATTGGTGGAAAGTCCCTCGCCTGACTATTAAAAAAAAAAAGGATATATTTCTTCCTTTGCATATACCGTTGACTTCTTTCAAAAGGATGTCTTTCCTTCTTTGCATATACAGTTGACTACTTTCAAAAGGATGTCTTTCCTTCTTTGCATATACAGTTGACTACTTTCAAAAGGATGTCTTTCCTTCTTTGCATATACAGTTGACTAATTTCCATAGATGATGCTGCTTCATGCAAGGGACACGTAGCCTTAATGGTGCCCTTTCTTCACAAAGTGTTAATGGTGACTCGGATACATATACTGTATGTCTTCTCTTACAGTATAATAACATCATATTAGTTACATTCATTTGTTTACACACAATATTGATCAATTATTTTTAGAAAATACACCATAACTACAACAGAGTTTATTACAATACTGATGATTAGATCTGATTAAATCTGTTCTAAATCCAGAATATACACTATGACAATGTAAATCTAATGATTAGGGTCTGTGATCCATGTCCAGCTTGAACAATCATCCTAATACAAAGGTGAAACTGTGTGTGATGTGATTCTCAGTGCTGTCACTTCTCAAAATGTTTCCGATTCTCACCTCATGTTTTATTATGTCAACTAATGTGAAAGGCAAGGGACACTTGCGCTGATCATGACACCAATTAAATAATATTTTAATATCCTGTCTACTTCACTATTATCAAAAGTTCATCAATTATGCACTGATATTGATGAATGAGGTGTTTATAGGGATGAACGAGTTGGCTGTTTACCTCTCTAATGATGATGTATGTAACTTTTCCAATTTTAAAAATACTTTCATATATCCCAGCTCAAAATGCAGAGACAACTATAAGTAAGTTATTCAGAGGTTATTTTGAGGTTATAATGAAGGTTATAGTGAAGCTGTAAACACTGTGTTTCTGTGGTACTATGCAAATTCCTGTTAGTGCGACCTGCTTAGACCAGCCCCAACAACATTACTCACATTACAAGCAGTTTAGAAAACGTTGTTTATTTCTGCAATTCCATTCGGTGGTGCTAATGGTGTAAACATTACATTTACATTTACATTTATGCATTTGGCAGACACTTTTATCCAAAGTGACTTAAAGTGCACTTATTACAGGGACAATCCCCCCGGAGCAACCTGGAGTTAAGTGCCTTACTAAAGGACACAATTGTGGTGGCTGTGGGGATCGAACCAGCAACCTTCTGATAACCAGTTATGTGCTTTAGCCCACTACACCACCACCACATACTTTGGCTTTAATAACTGTAAGTAATAATAAAAAAAACATTATAATAAATGGTACTATTCAATTCAAGTGTTTTAAATTGAACACTCTAACAGGGCTGTGACCTAGTTTGTGTTACAGGTAATGGGTGTCACATTTTATTCAGAGTATTCTGAAGTGTAAGCTTTGTGTGAGATTTAGCCGTGATTTATCAAAGTTCTGAAATCTCAATCGCAAATATTCAATTCTGGTGCCTTAATAAAGCAATGACCTCAAACACCATTGGACCTTGTTGATCACATATCTTGTGATCAATCGAGAACCAACACATTTTTGGAACACAATGTTTAAATTGTGTTTTGAATTATTGTTTTAATCTTTTGTGTTTTGAATCTGTATTGACCAATTATCAACCAGGTCTGGAACTGAATCTGAATTCTGACCAGTTAATTGCATACAGTAGGTAGAGTTTACAAATCACAGCATGTTCTTTGTGGTACAGACAGTGGTCTATGTGGTCAGATTAAAGTAGGTAAGGGTAAATGTTTCTCACAAGCTGTGGGCAAATGGACCTATCAAGTTAGCCAGGAATAATTTTTAAAATAACACTTACTGTATACAAATCGTACACTTGGGTAAAAAAGTAAGGTTACTTAAAATTGTACTGTAGAATCAGTAATAAATTAATAATGTCAAATTGTTCTGAAATGTGTTGTATTCCACAGAGTCTGATGGACCTCCTGGTGTACAGGAGTTGAGGATTGTGCTGCTAGGAGTCTCTGGTGTTGGCAAGAGTGCAACAGGAAATACAATACTGGGCAGAAAGGCCTTTGATGAGAGCAGCTCACTAGTGAGTGAACTACAGAGAGGACGAGTAGAAGACAGAAACATCTCAGTAATCATGGGGATCAGGAGAGTGGAGGACTTGAACCAGCCGGATACATAAAACAACAAACATCTGATGGAGAATGAGGACTCTGTCCAGGAAGATCCTGGGAATGTCAGAAAAAGTGTGAAAGAAACGTAGAACAAGGAAGTCTTCTAACAGAAGGTACATTTTGAGCCATCTGTGGCTTGATTCTTAATGATTATAAAATAATTGAATGACAAAGTCTATAATGTAAAATTATTGCATTTTAAAAGTATAAACAACAACTACAACATATTTCCCTCTCACTAGTTGATCTGAGGATTGTTCTGCTGGGTAAAACTGGAGCAGGAAAGAGTCCAACAGGAAACACCATCCTGAACACAAATAACTTGTGAAAGACGAGAGACAACAGTGGAGGGTAGACACATCTCAGTGATTGACAGACCTGGACTGTTTGATACATCTATCTGTAATGAAGAACTGAAGACTGAAATTGAAAAATGTTTGTAGATGTCTTCACCTGGTCCTCACATGCTGGTGATCAGACGGGATACTAAATTCACAGATGAAGAGAAGAATGATGTGAAATGGATCCAGAAGAACTTTGGAGAAGATGCTTTACGCTACACCATCATTCTGGTCACTCATGCTGCTGAAGGGTAAATCTGAATACACAGTATCAAAGACAATCCAGATCTTCAGGTACTAATTGACAGCTGTGGTGGTAGGTATCACTTAATTAGAAATGAGAACAAAAACAATCAGAATCAGTCTCAGATCTTGTCTCAGAGACAAAAGTTGTTGAGCGGGGTGGTGGAGTGCGGATGTTCACTGACCTTTTCTGCTATCGCGGTGGCGTTTTGTGGACCATTTTCTTCATAACACGATGGCTCATTTTTAGCTTATCATGGCCCATACAGCAAGGACGACCCACCGGCCTGCTCTGTTATCAAGATGGTCATTCCACACTTGATCTGCCCCAAAGTGTGTCGGCCCACTGGGAAAATGCTTGGTATGCCAGATTACCAGTCCAGCCCTGGTGGAGGGACAACAGCACCAGCAGTAGGAACAGTAGCAGCAGCAATAGAGAAAGCAAGGGTGATAACAGCATCAGAAGCAGTAAAAGCGATATATAAGAGGAGGATGTTTTCAAACACAATTTTCACTCTATAGGGCACAGTTCTTTGTGCATATCTTAACAAATGCCAGACAAAAAAAAATAAAAAATACTTCTGATAATCCTGACTTCTGATAAACCCATGCAGATTTGATGGGGATATCTGATTAGTGTTGTTTGAGATAATGCCACATTTTAGAGTTGATTGGAGAGATCATATACAGTACTGTATGAACAGTCAATGTGAAATGTAATATTTGTTTTGTTATGTTTTTCATGAAGAACAAAAATCTGAAATATCTTGACATTACATGAGAAGACCAACAGAGGACAACATTTTTATTGCATGTTCTTTTTTAATAGTTTTGAGGAAATGAATGCACATTTACATTATAAAGTAATATACATATTGTAGACACAGCCACATTTACAACTTACACTTTATGTAGCAATTTTGATTGGGGTGCGTGGGGGTGGGGTTGGCATGAGCGGGCGTCACAGATTACGAAACATAGGGTGGCAGTAATTGGCATTTATGTAAAGCCCGCTGATTGTTTAGAATAAGAGTTTGGATTGGGTTATAGTTTCTCAGATTAATCAGGTAGCATTTTCCTGAGTAATATTGCTAAATCGTCCAATCAGGTATTGCTGTATTCATGAATATAAATAATTTTTCCCCTACCTCCCATGTTTCGGAAATCTGTGCACACTAAATGATGCATAGGCTTCAATTTGGATCGGTTCCTCACAAAAAGTCATCACATGGTGTCAGAAGGTCTGGATACAAGCCACAAATAGCATGGATTATTTTATGATAATTTTTTATGTGCTTTTCTCATTTCTTGAGCCACAACTCACATTGAGCATGTCTTTCATGTAAGGGTGACCACAGGAAAGGCATAAAAACTGTAAGTGATGGAAAATAATATAAAACAACACAATACTAAATAGATTTTGTTTTGTTCAGTTTCGCCAGTTCATTAAATGTTTTACTGTACTGCGTTCAGCAGTTCAGTTCATTTTACCCACCCTGACAATCGTTTTATCTGGACTCGCTTTTAGATTTGAACTGATGAAGATCTCCCGTCATTTGTCCTGAACACACACTGTACCATCATGTGACTCAGATGTGACTGTGATTGAGTCAATAACCGAAAACCAGTTTGACAACATTTGTTTAAAATGGATTTGAATGCATTAAAATAAGAATCGGTGTTCTTGTATGCACAGCCTTATCTGTAGACTGACAGATTATTACATGACTAAAGAACACAACTAATTAAAAAAGGATAATAAAACAATAAATACCCATAAAACATAGAATAATGATCTCCTAAAACAGATGTTGTGCTGGTCAGATGACTACAGACTGCATTGTTGTCATACAATCTCTTACATTGAGTCACACGATCGCAGCATTTCTGAGAACGCAGTCTCACTCATTCAGAGAGAGGGAGAGAAAAATTTGGTCTTACACAGAAACATGGAAGGAGATGATACAGCCCAGCAAGCAATTAAGCGTCTAATAGACGTCTAATAGCCGTCAAAACACAGCCCAGACGTCTAGGCTAAAACAAGGCTAATTTTGGGCTGTCAGTGAAAATCTAATAGACGTCTAACCATAGCCCAAGAATAGACGTCTAACCATAGTCATCAATTAGACAGCTATTGAACGACTACATATATACGTCTAATAGACAGTGAATATGGGTCTAGGCTAAAACAAGGCTGAAACTGGGCTGTCAGTGAAAATCTAATAGACGTCTAACCATAGCCCAAGAATAGACGTCTAACCATAGTCATCAATTAGACAGCTATTGAACGACTACATATATACGTCTAATAGACAGTGAATATGGGTCTAGGCTAAAACAAGGCTGAAACTGGGCTGTCAGTGAAAATCTAATAGACGTCTAACCAGAGCCCAAGAATAGACTAATCACCAATTACACAGCTATTGAAGAACCAAATGTAATAGACAACAAAATGAGGCTAAAGGATTCTTTTCACTCAATTATAACATTCTCATAAATGACAATCCATACAAACAAATTAAATATAAAATGTTTTATTTATAAAAATAGCATTAACAACTTAAACAATTTACAAAAAGATCGAAACATAAAAATTAGCAAATAAAATATTAAAAATATAATATAAAGATGATACAAAAATATGGAAAACAACTTAAGATAATAAAAATATAAAGAATTACCAAATTAAAAGTAAAATAAAATAACCGGTTATATAACAACAATTAATTGTTAACTTTATTCCCATAACCACCCCTGGTGCTTGTTTAAAATGCCCAGAAATTGCATTTCTTATTTCAAATTCAGTTGTTGCTGGAAAGTTGGTCATCACAGCATCTGCCAAACGAGAAAGCGATAATTGCACAAGAAAAGCATTGTTGACATAATTTAAATAATTACAGTAATTTTGACATTCATTATATTTGGCTTGGATGCAAACTAGAGATGGGCAATATAGAGTTAAGATACATGCATATCGTTTCCAAAGGAATATAGATTGAGATATATATATATATATATATATATATATATATATATATATATAAGATACAATAAGATGACATAAGATTTACAGTTTACTCCATACACCTTCATTATAACCTCATTTTTATTGATTGAATGATTGTAATATACAGAACATAATTTACAGGCCTACACAATAATCTGTTGTGATGTGTAAATTTCTCATTAAATTCATTTACATTTTCATCTTAGCATGTTGTACTGTATAAAACATTAAATACGCATGCTTGAAATGTTTAAATATGATATTGTAACTATGGTTACGGATGTCTTCTTTTCACATTATAAACAACCTATTCAGATTAAATGAGTAATAAATACATTGTATATGTTCAGTCAGTCGGTCGTTATGGACAAATAAATTGGGACAGTGTGATCAGAACCCAGACATGGAGCAAAGCCAGGACTTCTTAAGAAAATAAATGAATATAAACTAATCATTTGAGCAAAAACTATTATTATGAGAGAAGAAAGAGACCGCAAAGTCTCTCGAAACACTGAGATCAACCTGTCAGTATTTATATTGTGATAATGATCGACTGACATTATAAAATGACAAATACATAAATGCATGAACATGAAATATTGACTTGAGTTGAATTCATTTTATTAGCTTACTTGTAGAAACTGCAAAGAAACAACATGAGTACAAACACATGCTTCTCAGATGAGCGACCAAGCAGAAACAGTTCCCGTTGTCGAATCGAATATGTGAAATACAAACTATCTGTATCTGTTTCTTCAGTTCCTTCAAAATGAACATTAATATCAGTAATGAAACAGGAAACAAGAGCAGGACTTCAAAATAAATAGCACAATTAAAAATCTAGCGCCCTCTAAAGGACGGTAGGAAACATCCCCTTTATGACAGGAACACTTTTATTAACATTACACATGATGTACCTGCCTATAATATATATAATATAATATAAAAGCACTTTATAAAACACTTTTGTGAGATATTGTAATTTAATAAGTAGGTCTTTATGAATGTCAAGTTACTCAGCATTGATCCATAAAAGCATCATTACAAATATTCCATATATTCAATTTAAAACCTACAGTCTTAAAAATAAAGTGTCGAGACAAACCAATAAGGGAGATTCACACCAATGCTATAGAAGAACCTTTTGTGGTTCCACAAAGAACCTTTCAGTGACTGGTTCTTTAAAGTACCATTTTTATAGTCTAAATAACCTTTTTCCAAAACAAAGACGCTTTTGTGCAATGGGGAGGTTCCATGGATGATAATGGCAATAAATCACTTTTTGTTTCACCCCATTGTTAGGCCAGGGGAACTTTATGAGAACTAGATTATTGTAAACATGCCTTTTACAAACATTGCATTGGTACAGGTGCATGGAAACAATGCTCTGCCCATGGAGGATGAAGTCTTGATTACGGTTGCCATGGGAGATGCTGACATTATAGGCAGGGTTGGGCCTACCCACAGCCTCACCTCTCTGTACTGGGTGTCACTTTATTCACTCCCCTCCGTTTTTATATCCAACCACGTTGCCCGCATTCAGGTGCATCGTGGTTCAACATGGCCGGTCCTTTTGTGGAGGTCTATCATAAGTCCAAGGTTCAGACAATGGCATAGAAGTATCGCATGTCTTATGATTGGAGTTTGCATCAGTTCATCCTCTGAAGTCCATCGTAATAGACTGAATAAAACAGAGCAATATTTGTCCTTGATCACTCTCATGTTCTGTTTGGGGTCTGTAAGACATTATGCAGTTATGGGTTAAGGCAATCATTACTATTAGTCCTATTCTTCTTCTTCCCTCTTCTTCAACCACATAACAAATCTCTAGCAACTACCAGTGTCATAGAAACTTCGGGATGGGCTCTTTTATCTTTTTCTTCAACCACTTAGGATTACTTTGGAAATCATCTAAAACACTTAAAGGAATATTCCAAGTTCAAGACATGAGTTCATCCCTCTTTTTCTTTAAAAATGCAAAAATTGGGGGCCTGGGTAGCTGAGCGAGTAACAACGCTGACTAACACCACTGGAGTTTGCGAGTTTGAATCAGGGTGTGCTGAGTGACTCCAGTCAGGTCTCCTAAGTAACCAAATTCGCCCAGTTACTAGGGAAGGTAGGGTCACATGGGGTAACCTCCTCATGGTCGCCATAATGTGGTTCGCTCTCGGTGGGGCGTGTGGTAATTTGTGTGTGGATGCCGCGGGAGAGTAGCGTGAAGCTTCTACACGCTATGTTTCCGCAGTAATGCGCTCAACAAGCCGCGTGATAAGATGCGCGGATTGACGGTTTCAGATGTGGAGGCAACTGAGATTTGTCCTCCTGAGATTGAGGCGAGTCATAAGGGCCACGAGGACATAGAGCGCATTGTGAATTGGGCATTCCACATTGGGGAGAAAAAGGAGATTTTAATTTTTTTATGTTTGCATTACATAACCAGCTACATTTACAAGCTTATTGCATGTGTGATCAAACTGAATTAGCATTCCACATGTGATTCAAAGGAACGGTGTACGAGTCCTGAAGACACCACTTAGTCTCTTAGCTTGGACCCTGAAACAGTATAATCAGAAGGTCGATACATCACATCTTAACAAGCTGATAACTTTCCTTCACTCACTCAATAAAAGTCACAAGCACGTAAACCTACAAAAAGAATGTTTCAACTGACTTTAGATTGAATTACTTTAAATGTGCTTTTTATTTTATTACACGACATTGCGTATATATTAATTTAATAAAGTATTAACAATATACCAGTAAATGTGCATGCAAATACTTTGTTAGAGAGGCAGAGGCATGTTGTCACACAATATAAATTGCACAAAATAATAAAATATAAAACAACCCCCCTTACTATAACTGAGTTACAGCTTCCTGAGCAGCTGTAAACACTACTATGCTAACACTACTACTATGGTAACAGTGGCATCCGTTTTAGCTGTACCAGCACTAGCCCGAGTCCGATAATGAAAGTTTGGAAGAACAAGCTGATTGACCCAAACCACCTTCGCAAGGTCGTCTTGAGCAGGACGTTTCACAGTCTAAGTTTTACTTTTGCACCTTTCTTACAGGTACAATGTTGATTATTGTGAACCTAACAAAGCTTCAATTAAAAGACACAAAGTGCATCTAAATTAGTCATCTTTTGCTGGAATGGGAGTAGCTGAACGTTTTCACCCGAGATATGAACGGATAATAGAGGATTACTCCTGGTTAGTGAGCAAGTTAACCGTGGACTACTGATAGCGGCCATAACATTACAGCTTGTAATTATATAATTATATAACACTTTTGAGATTTAGTAAACAGTTTTAGGTAAAAGCCTGCTCACAGCTGAATAGTAATCCCTTATGAAAACAATAACATTATATAACAGGTTAGCCGAGCACTACCGTGGATTGCAAAAATAAATCCATCTCCACACTTGATCCCTATTCATGATAGTAAGAACGACAAACAATCTGCATAAGTAGGTAAAAGTGGACCCGCAGCTGATTAGCAAAACTATTTAAACACAATAACATTAGCTAGCAGGTTATCAGAGGCCTACAACTGTGCACTGTACACCGTAGCTACAACACAAAACTCTACATTTGAACTCTCGTAGCAGATAAATCCACCAGAAATCAAGCATTCTTACAGGTTAATTTTTCCGTCATTGGTTGTGGTTTTGCTGTTGAGAAATAGTGGTAAAAATGTATTTGAATCACTGATTCTTCAATTCATCTGCCTTTGGATGTCCAAACAATGAGGTTTTGCTTTCACAGTGAAGAAAACAGCGTCTTCTCGACATGGCGACAACACTAACCCAACTCATCCTAGCCTCTGCTATAGCTACGTTTGTTTGAGGGTGGGCCAAAGCAGCCCTTAGGTGGGCATTATGCAAATGTGTTAAATAGTGAGGTAGATACTTTATAGAAGAAATGGCTTGACTACAAACCAGCCGTTTCGTGTAGTTCTTGAGCAGTGTTGTCTGTGGGAGAGAATAACTCCCTTTTGCGTGGACTTTGTGCTTTGTAACTTTGCAGACATTTACATGCACAAAGAGCTTGGGGCATCTGGGGAGGCTACGTGCAGTCCGAGTGCTTCTGTTCCTACACTTGTAATAGCTTGCTTACACCTGCATCGGCAGTTCACGTAACACAGTTCAGCCATTGTGGCGTTTCATAGGGACACCTACTGTCACTGCATCGACACAACATCGAGTGAGTGACAGAAGAGGAACGACTGTTGTAACCTCTGTTCCCTGATGCAGGGAATGAGACATTGTGTCCCTCTTGCCACAGGCTGTACTAACCTCTGTATTGTCTGGAACCTTGTCTCGGCTCCTCAGCACAAAACCTGAGTGAACTCTGCATTCCAGCTCCCTTTTATACCCGTATGTCCAGGGGAGTGGCATGTACATTCTACACGCCAAGTCTCATTGGCCTTTTCTCAAGTATTTGAAGATGTTTTGGGCTACCAAGAGCGACCCCTAGTGTCACTACATCGACACAACATCTCGTTCCCTCCATCAGGGAACAGAGGTTATGACTGTAAACGAGACGGTTTTGGTCTGTTTAATGCAATTTGAAATTAAACAGGTTCAGAAATGAAGGGGGGTTTGGGGCAAAAATCCCAACAAAAGTGACAAAAATGCCCCTGAAATTTAAAACCTGGGGGCAAAATAGTTATACATTTACATTTATGCAATTGGCAGACGCTTTTATCCAAAGCCTATTACACTTATTACAGGGACAAGCCGAACCAGAGCAACCTGGAGTTAAGTGTCTTACTCAAGGACACAATGGTGGCGGCTGTGGGGATCGAACCAGCAACCTTCTGATTAACAGTTATGCGCTTTAGCCCACTACGCCACCACCACTCCATGTTATACATTTTATTTATATCATGTTTTATAGTTCAGTTCACTAGTTATACACATTATCATAAAAAAATAAAATAAAAACAATATGGTGGAGATTCAAATTTTTGGTGTGAGAGGTTATATATTCTTAATCAGTTTGATTAATTGAAGTATTTGAATAAAAGAATGACAGATTATATATTTTATATCTTTAGAAAACAAAATGCCATTAAAATTGTAAAATAGGCCCCAGAAAATGAAATCAACGTGACAAATATTGCCTCTTTATGGAAATATTTATTTCTGACACTGGAATGAAACCTGTGCCAGATACTTACCACCTTGTCAAGGCTTTGAAATTTAAATTGATGTGATTTATTTGATATAAAACAGTACTTTTGAATGGCATCTGTATTTAAAAAATACTACTAATAATAAAATACATACTGTGAAATCTGTTCAATCAATGTGGTATATTTACAATGTCACATAAGCTATTTTTTACAGATTTGTTTCCCATTTCTGGAGCTTGTACATACCCATACTTTATCACTTGCTCCTGTATACAGAAAAAGCAAGCGCCACCCCTGAATGAAACCCTTAGACTGATCTCCAGCGGCAGCACTGAGCACTTTAGAAAAAGTACTTCCTAAAATCCTGGTAGGAGAGCTGAGAATGGCATGAGAACATACTCAAACATGTTTGCTGTTAACTTTGTCACCAAGTTTTATTGAAATATTGCAATTCTCAATAGCTTTGACTATAATTGTTAATCATTTGAATTATTTATTCAGGTTATATCGGAACATTGTTGGTCAGCAAATTTATTTGAAGCAGTATAGCAAAAACACAACAGCCACATCCTGCCATTTGTCGAAGCAAAACTATTTTAATAACAAAGTAAAAGTTGGTTTAACTTTAAGTGCTGATAAAGGGTGTATAAAAGTGATGTGTTTGTACTGTATAACTATTTAAGATTACTGTATACAGAAGATATTTATTCATTTACAAGTTATAATGCAGTACAATAGAGTCAAATGCAAACAACAAATACATTAATGCCTTAATTTATATCTGATCAATAATTCTGAACAATCTGAACATTCAATCATTGTCACATGATTATGTACATATATGTAAATTTAAAATGCAGCTCTTTTGAACTAAACACGCATGCAGCTTTTCAGTTTTAAGCAATAAAACACCTTCTCTTAAACATCATTTGAAAGGCAGATATATCTGAGTATTGAATGGGTGTGTGTTGAAATATGATTTCTGTTTTTAGTCTAATTGTTTTTTTTATTCTTTCTGTTTTCCTTGATCTTCCTCACACCTAAGTTAACACCCATTCCCACTGCAGCTGCAATCCCAGCTGTTAATAAAACTACAGGTAAAACCACAGCCTCGGTTACACCCAGGACAACACCTCCTGCTACAGCTGCTCCAGTTCCTAAAGCTGAACCAACTCCTAATGCAATATCTACTCCCTTTTTTAACATCTCCTTTATTTTTATCTCAATCTGAGCTTTTTCAAACATTTCATTTGTGTAATGTTTTCCTCCATTCTCCTTGATCATATTCTCAATCTTCTTCAGCAGCTCTTTGACCTGCGAGCGGTTCATCATGTCCTCATTGTTGAATGCGTGATATCTGCCACCACAGCTGTCAGTAAGTTTCCTCAGATGTTCGCTCTCTCCTACATAACTTTGCACATTTTTACCCTTCAGCTGATCAGCATGAGTGAACAGAACGATGGTGTAGCGTGTAGCATCTTCTCCAAAGTTCTGCTGAATTAATTTGACCGTGTTCATCTCCTCCGCCGTGTATCTGACACCCAGATTGATCACCAGCAGAAACACATGAGGACCAGGAACAGACATGTTAACACACTGCTCTATGTGTGTCTTCATTTCTTCCTTTGGCATTGATCCACAAAACCCAGGCATGTCAATTACACTGATTCTTTTACTTTCATGCTCCACGTCACTTCTGCTGCACTCTTTTGTAACTTCCTTTGGTGAAACATCTGTACGAAACTTTGTCGTTCCCAGGATGGTGTTTCCTGTTGCACTCTTCCCTGTTCCAGTTTTACCCACAAGAATAATCCTTAGATCAGAATCTGTAAATGAAGAACCATCGTCAGACATCGAACAAGAGTTGAGGATTTTAAGTTGAATTATTTTGGTCGGCTGTAGGACACTGTCACTAAATGACCAGGATGTAACAAAGCAATTACAGTAATAAATGCAGTTCTTTAAAAGTGCAGAACTAGAGTGTTTTTTGCTTTAATGAGAATACATTTAATAGAACATCAGTTCAGGATCTAAATCATCCAGGTTACATCAATACTACATGTATATATTGAACTATATTGAACAGTCAACTGACAGACACTTTCTTATAACTCAACATTACTTCCTCATCTGCAATATACTACATCCTAAAGCAACTCTTAAATAGTTTATTGAGATTATATATTAAAAAGTCAAGAGTTATATTTTTGTAAACACTGTAGTGTAGTGTACAATGAGAGCATGACATTCTTTCTAAGACATGTGATCCCCACGTGCATCAAACCTTGAAATGTGTCAGAAACCTTGAAACTTTATAGAAGAACTTCCAGGAACAAGCAAGAAAATACAAACAAGAATAAAAAAAATTTACTTACTGAATGAGTCATAGGATTTACCAGTAAAATCATTTTGTAGTAATGGTTCTGTGAAAATGAAAGAAAGAAAGAAAGAAAGACATTTATTTATTGCATATTCATGCTACCTAAAAATAAATGTTTTAGAATAAGCACTTACCTGTGTCATTCATTTCTAAATTTCTTGTTTTTCAATGTTTTCAATTTATTTATTTATTTTCAATTGTGAAGGTGACGTAGAAAGTTGCAGTGTAAACGTTGATCAACATATATTTGTTTTGTTCTTCCAAAAAAAATCAATGAAGAGTAAATGCTCCACAGGGATGGATAAAGAATTCCAACTTTTTACACTCCCATTTATTTATCTGAATCTTAAGTGCTGGTCACACAGTACAGTTTGAGCTTAACCAATCAGAAAATCTGGGCGTGTCCTGTTGACATACTTTGCAAACTCTTAATGAAGGCACAACCCTTTGATTTCAATGTAAGTGTCACTTGAGGAATACTTACCCTTCACTCTAAAAAAAATGCTGTGTTAAAACAATCCAAATTGTGTTGTTTTTAACCCAGCCGCTGTTTAAATATGGGACAGAACACATTTTGGGCTAAACTAATCCAGCAAATTAAAAAATAAATGTATTCAACCCAAAATATTGTTATTTTTTACAGGAATGCAGGGTTAATTTGATCTCATAAGTGGGTTAATATTTTCAGATTGTTTTATAGTTAAAAACATACAATACACCATACCATAATCAAATGTGTAAACATGGTAGCTCCATTATTTTAGAATAATGTAAATACATGTAATATGTACATTTAAACTCATTTTTTATAACTTTTAATAAACAGCATGTAGGACAATAAAGTAGCATTTATAATCTATGCTAAATACACAATGCATTAACATATTAAACACCCATTACATTATTAAAAGTATAGTTCACCCAAAAATTTAAAATCTCTCATTTAACTACCCTCATACCAGATGTGTATAATTTTCTTCTGCTTTTGTGCAGAATATTTCAGCTCTGGAGGTCCATTCAATGTAAGTGCATGTGGGCAGCATAAAAATAATCCATAAGACTCCAGTGGTTTAATCCATATCTTCTGAAGTGATATGATAAATGTGAGTGAGAAACAGATCAAAATGTAAGTCATTTTTATTATAAATCTCCACCTTCCAACAGGTCTCTCTGAACAGTTATTTTGTTTTTGGCGATTCACATTCTTCGTGCATATCGCCCCCTACTGGGCAGGGAGAAACAGATGAATATTTAAGTCCTTTCTTACTCTAAATCTCCACTTTCACATCTGAAAGAAAAACTAAACAGGTGCCACATGTGACTTTTAGATGTGAAAGTGAAGATTTATAGTAAAACACAAACAAAAAGGACTTAAATATTCATCTGTTTCTCACTTTTCTTACTTCCACAGCAATTTAACCATGGGGTCATGTATGGATTACTTTTATGCTGCATTTATGTGCTGTTTAGAGCTTCAGAGTTCTGGCCACCATTCAGTTGTACTGTATGGACCTACAGAGCTGAAAAATTCTTCTAAAAATCTGAATTAGTGTTCTGCTGAAGAAAGATAGTCAAACACATCTGGGTTGGCATGAGGGTGAGGAAATGATGAGAGAATTTTCATTTTTGGGTGAACTTTCTCTTTAAATGTTACATATACACTGACACAAACCTTATTTCACAGAATAATTCTCCAATTTGTCAACGATGAGAATCGCTCACTCCTGAGGACAATCCAAAATGCCTGCATCAGGTAAACTCATCAGCTGGCCTGTTCTGATGCCACTGCTGGATTGTCAGATTGGGGTGGCAGGAGGAGTGTATAGTTTCAACTGCCAGTGATAATTACCTAGCCATTGACCCAGTTGCTAGGTTACACAAAAACTACCCAACACTGAGAAAATAACCCAATAAAATGACCCAACAGGCCCAACACAGCGTTTGATTTGAAACAAATAACCCAAAATTTTTTAGAGTGTTTGAAGTATTGTACTAAAAGGTGCTCACACATTCTATTTATAGTTATTTACAGTATAGGGCTTCAACATACTCTCGTCTTTATTAATTATTTTACAAAACTGTTATCAGCAACTTCCTGTGAATTTGAATGTCAGCATTCATATAGATCAGGGGTTTTCAACCGGTGGGCGGCATTGCATGTGGTCCGTGACATGCATCCCAGCCTACGTAATTTCACAATTAAAATAACTTTTTTCCATAATTTATTTGCGCATTGGTGTGAATACTAAATTTAATGAAAATATCTCAAATAATTTAGAGGATTTGAGATTCAAACTGACACAGAGGCTAGCTTTGCACCTATCAGGTCTATCCTATGCTTTGCTAACGTTGTGTTTTGCGTCCCCAACGTCATATACGTACACATTTATCTTGCGCGCGAAATAGGCCAGCATCTCGGAGTTAAGTTAATACATTATTGAGGTATCATTGAAAAGACGCTTAATATTGGTGAATTTAAATTTGGAGTGGAGTGGAGCTGTTAGCTAACGTTTCTAACTAAGGCCAAGTTTGCTAGTCAGCACCAGCATGGATCGCTTTTTAGTGAGGAAAGTGACAGATGTCAGGACAGATGGACAGGCTTCTGCTGCATGCTCTTCAGATAAAGCTACAACTTCGGAGGAAACAGGGAAATGTAGTGGGAAGACAAAAACTTGTAGTCCATTATAACATCTACAAAGACAGCATCCATGCTTTTAATATGGAACTAGGCAAAGCTAGACATACTTTCTTCTCGAATATTATAAACAGCAACTTAAACAACACACGCACTCTTTTTGCGACTGTAGAGAGACTGACAAACCCCCCAAGCCAGATTCCCAGTGAAATGCTCTCAGACAGCAAGTGCAATGAGTTTGCTTCTTTCTTCTCTGAGAAAATCAATAATATCAGAAAGGTGATCAGCACATCCTTGAGTTGTGCTGGGGTCAGACAAATAAAACCACAACCTGAGAAAGTAGTTACTATGTCTGATTTCAAAGAAATTGATGGCAAAATTTTTGGAAGAAACCGTTCAGCACCTTAAAACATCAACCTGCGCCCTTGATGCACTTCCCACATCTTTTTTCAAAAGTGTGTTCAACTGTTTAGAAGCAGATCTCCTAGAAGTGATAAACTCTTCACTTCTCTCTGGGAGTTTTCCAAACTCCCTGAAAACTGCAGTTGTCAAGCCCCTCTTGAAAAAGAGCAGTCTGGATAAGACCATATTAAGCAACTATAGACCGATCTCAAATCTTCCTTTCATAGGCAAGATCATTGAAAAAGTTGTCTTCAATCAGCTGAACAAATTCTTGAACTCAAATGGATACTTTGACAATTTTCAATCTGGTTTCCGATCGCATCACAGCACAGAGACAGCGCTCATAAAGATAATAAACGATATTCGCTTAAATACTGATACAATTATCAGTACTGGTACTACTTGACCTCAGTGCTGCATTTGACACTGTCGATCACAACATACTTCTTGACAGGCTGGAAAACTGGGTGGGCTTTCTGGGATGGTCCTAAAATGGTTCAGGTCATACTTAAAAGGGAGAGGTTATTATGTGAGTATAGGAGACCATGAGTCTGAGTGGACGTCCATGACATGCGGAGTCCCTCAAGGCTCAATTCTTGCACCACTCCTGTTCAACCTGTATATGCTCCCAATGAGCCAAATAATGAAAAAGAACCAAATTGCTTACCACAGCTATGCAGACGACACACAGATCTACTTAGCCCTATCACCTAACGATTACAGCCCCATTGACTCCCTGTGCCAATGCATTGATGAAGTAAACAGTTGGATGTGCCAAAACTGTCTTCAGTTAAACAAAGACAAAACTGAAGTCATTGTGTTTGGAAACAAAGATGAAGTTCTCAAGGTGATTGCATACCTTGACGCTAGGGGTCAAACAACTAAAAATCAAGTCAGGAATCTTGGTGTGTCTCTAGAGTCAGACCTTAGTTTCAGTAGTCATGTCAAAGCAATAACTAAATCAGCATACTATCATCTGAAAAATATTGCAAGAATTAGATGCTTTGTTTCCAGTCAAGACCTAGAGAAACTTGTGCATGCTTTCATCACCAGCAGGGTGGATTATTGTAATGGACTCCTCACTGGCCTTCACAAAAGACCATAAGACAGTTGCAGCTCATACAGAACGCTGCTGCCAGGATTCTGAGCAGAACCAGAAAATATGAACATATCACACCAGTCCTCAGGTCTTTACACTGGCTCCCAGTTACATTTAGGATTGATTTTAAAGTATTATTACTGGTATATAAATCACTCAATGGGCTAGGACCTCAATATATTGCAGATATGCTCACTGAATATAAACCCAACAGATCACTCAGATCATTAGGATCACATCAGCTAGAAATACCAAGGGTTCACTCTAAGCAAGGAGAGTCTGCTTTTAGCTATTATGCCGCCGCAGCTGGAACCAGCTTCCAGAAGAGATCAGATGTGCTCCTACAGTAGTCACATTCAAATCAAGACTCAAAACACATCTGTTTAGCTGTGCATTTACTGAATGAGCACTGTGCCACTGTGTGTCCGACTGTTTGTACTGTATTTTATTTTATTTTATATTCTAAACTGTTTCAATTATTCTTATTTTTCTTTTTATTCTTATTTTAATCTCTTCTATGTAAAGCACTTTGAATTACCATTGTGTATGAAATGTGCTATATAAATAAACTTGCCTTGCCTACATACCTCTGTGAGAGCGGTTTTTCCACACTGGCATATCTTAAGAACAAGTACAGGGCAAGGCTGGAACCAGAGAATGATATGAGGTTGTCACTATGTACCACTATATCACCACGAATAGACAGACTGTGTGGAAGTCACCACACCCAGAAATCCCACTAACAGGTAAGGAGTACCACCCCCCCACCCCCCACACACACACACAATAGTGGGCCACCGATTACTTGTTAGTCAGAATGGTGGTCCCTGGCACAGAACCAGTTGAAAACCCCTGATATAGATAATCCTGAACACAACACTGCAAATTAACTCACAACCGTTTTAAACACTTTTGAATTGACACAGAATGTAGATGGACCCACACACAATCATGGACACACTCTTGATCTGCTCATTAGTAAGGGTCTGAACATTTCATCCACTGTTATTAAAGACTATCAAACCATTTCTGTATTTTCTATGATGTATTGATTTCTCCTGCCACTGAAGTAAGATCTGTCAAAAAGAGGTACATAATTGAGAATACTAGTGTGCAATTTATGAAGGCTATATCTATGACTCCAAGATCCACAGACGTTGTTGTTGAAGTTTCCTTGATAGATTTTACTCAAAAGTTAAAATTGCTATTGATGGCATTGCTCCTGTAAGGGTCAGGATGATTACTGGCAGGCGTAAAGCACCTTAGAGAACAACAGCAGTACAAAACATGAAATGAAAATGCATGAATGTGGCTTTCAATGTGGAACTAGGCACAGCTAGAGAGACTTTCTTCTCCAACATTATAACCAGCAACATTGTCAACACCCATCTTACAGCAAAATAACATTGTAGCAGCGGGGAAGTGGTCAAGCGCCCATCCGGGGGAAGAAAGCGGTAAGGGCGCTTGCACCTGAGCCAAATTATGTCTAACACCTGTCTCTAATTTCAGTGAGCACTGGGAGAGCGACATAAAAACGGCCACAGAACCTCCAGCCGGAGATAGAGACACGTGTCAGTCTAGTGTTGGTGTGTACAGAGGTCCTGCATGTTTGTTGAATGCTGTAAATATAAAAGATGTGAACACTGCTGTGGCCATTAAAAGTCTGCTTAGGAAAAAAACTCTACGTCTTCGTTTCCTCCTTGCCCATCCTAACTCGTTCTACAACGAGTAAATTTTGACTAGGCGACATTTGTGTTTATTCAGTTGCCATGACAACTAGGTTTGCGCCTTCCAAGGGCTTCTGAGAACAGAGCGCGAAATTGCGAAACTAGCAGTGTTTGAGACTAGCAGCTGCTGCCCGGATTATGCAAAACTGTCTGATTCCATTCAGTGCAAGTCATCAGAATAAGGTAAAACAGATCTTTTGTGCTGTAGGTGTTTTGAGTTTAGTGTTAAAACTGAATGATATCAACATTGAACATTATTACATATATATATTTTTATTAATTAGAAGATTATTTCCATGTAGGGATACATGCAGTAGTCCCAACAAGCATTTAAAAAAAAAAAGAAAGTGTTTTTTTTTTTTTGGTAGATCTTATTGAGTTGGCTGTTTAAAAGTAGATCATCATGCAAAAAAGTGTGTGCACCACTGTTGTAAACTGATGAGCCTACTAGATCAAACAAATCTAGGCTTGCGGTACTGCCATAAAATGCACATGACTAATATACTTAATGGGTGGTGCTACTGTTGGGAGGAAACAGGAAGCTTAAAAACAGTTTCTATTGTTCAATTTAGACAGAACAGACTGAAACTCAAACAAAACTACAGAACTACATGTAAGAATGGCATCAGCATATAAAGGTCAGTTAACATTTATTTACCTACAATACTCACAGACTACATCTAGTTTCATAGAATACTGATTATTATATTATGTTTTTTGTTTTGTTTTTGTTTCTGTATATAAGTACTAACTGAAACGAAAAAGAGTGAATTTGGACAACTAAATAGTACTGTATCTATTGGTTGTGTTATAGCTTTGAATAAAAATCTCTAATTTTACATGAGTTTAACTTCACTCCATTATAATATTTGTATAAAAGTACAGAATATCATGATGTTGCAGTACATACATTATGACGCTGCCAGTGTAATGGAAATCTGTCAAGGTTGAACCGTTTATACACAAAAGAAATACTTTGTCTGTGACGACGCCTTTCAGCTACTCACAATGCAACTCTCTAACAATAGCTGAGAAATACCTGTGTTGACCACAGGTGAAATACACTGATGAAATAATGTAGCAGCCCTTCAATTTGGAATAAACAGGCTTGGGAGTGTTTCCATACGGGTGTACTTTAATGGACGAGCGTGCTTTGCACCAACACTGTGCTCAGCGTCAACACCAACACCGTGAAAACTTAAAAGGAAAATAACAAAAGCAGTTTAGTCAGATACAAAATAATCCTTTGACAAATGCACTTTAGCAAGATAGCATCCATTGATAACAGCATAGCAGGTAACAACCATCATGAAATAGTACATTACAATGAACCACATACCTCGCTCCGCATATCAAAAGGTGCTAAAGAGTGGTGATCCAGGGAGCTGCCGCCATTAACTTAACTTGGACGTTAGAGAGCTAGCTAGCAACTTCGTAAACTATTCTCAAACTATTACTGCCAAACAAATAAGTACAGAGGAATAACACTTCAATGTAAAAACACCTTAGTTGAAGGTTACAGTAATATTTTTCTCTAAACTTTAAACATGCATTGTTATATCGTGCCTTCTTGTGTTTACCCTTTTACGAGTGAGCACGTGAGCATAGAGAAAATAGTCCCCCCTGCAGATAGCATGATGTCAAAATAAAAGTCACATGAAATAAAAATATAAAAAACAGGATAATCATAATAAAACACTGCTAGTGGTCATCTATACACCCACCACTCATGTTATGAAGAGTGAAGACAAGGATCAACCTGGCTGAACGGCTCATACTTGAGGCTTATGTTTGTATCAGTGTTTCTAGATATGTGCAGGTAAGTACTACTTAATAACTGAGAGTAACCTATGTCATAAGAGGATAAAGGAGTCGACAATTAGACTGATCAATCACTCTCAAGGAGGAGAACTAGTTTCTGAATGGGCCTTTCTATAATCAAAGGTTTGGTAGGACGATCTTGTTTCACTGATGTCCTTTCTCCTACTAACACCTTGACGCTGACGCACTAGTCCATCAGCTCTCCTTTGTGGTTTCAACCACTCGTCCCAGGTGCCACTGATTTCTAGGAGTATCTTCCTTTATAATGACTAAGTCATCTACCTTAAGGTTACGTCGAGTCGTATGCCACTTTTGGCGTGTGGAGATGTTCATGAGATATTCTCTCTTCCACCGGCTCCAGAACTGTTCGATGAGGTACTGGACTCTTCTCCACCTTTTAGTTGCATAGACATCCTCCTTCTCAAATTTGCCAGGCGGTGGATGGGCAATCTTGGACTTCATCAGTATGAGATGGTTCGGAGTTAATGGCTCGAGCGAGGTAGGATCATTTACCCCATTTACGGTTAGCGGACGGCTGTTCACAATGGCCATTGCCTCATAGAACAGAGTTCGAAGGGAAGAGTCGTCGAGTCTGCCTGAGTATTGACAGAGTGTGACGTTTAGGACATTACGGACAGTCCGAATCTGGCGCTCCCAGACGCCTCCAGCGTGGCTTGCTGAGGGAGCATTGAGAATGAACTCACATTGCCTTTCTGCTAGGAAGCTCTCGATTGTTTTGGTGTCGCATTGCTTCAATGCTTCTTTGAACTCATTTTTAGCTCCCACAAAATTGGTTCCTTGATCGCAATGGAGCTGACGAACGGCTCCTCTGAGACTGATGAAGCATCTTAAGGCGTTGATAAATGCATCTGTGGATAAGTCCTCAAGCATCTCAATGTGAACGGATCGAGAGGCAAGGCAAGTGCAGATCAAGCCATAGCGCTTTTGCTCTTTGCGGGCTTTCTTAGTGATGAATGGGCCGAAGCAATCGATGCTGCAGTATGTGAAGGGAGCAGAGACTTCTACACGCTCCTTAGGAAGCTCCGCCATGTTGTTCTTCTGCAGGTCGTCTGAGTCTTCTACACTTCACACATCTGTGTATCAGCTTGGCAACTGACTTACTTCCACCGATGACCCAAAACCCATTGGCTCGAAGTTCTGTTAGAGTTTGATTCCGTCCTTGGTGACAGATCCTCTTGTGGCAGTGGGTCAAGATCAGCTTGGTAATATGTCCTCCTTTGGGTAGAATCAAAGGGTGTTTGACTTCTAGGCTTAAGGATGACTGACCTAGTCTCCCACCGACACGAAGTGCTCCTCCTTCTAAGATGGGATCCAAGTGAAACAGAGGGCTGGAATTTTGAAGACACTTTCCCTTTTGAAGTATCTTCATCTCTTGGGAGAATGCTGCTTCTTGTACAAGCCTCATTACTGATTCGGCAGCTCTCTCACGCTCTTCCACACTCATAGGTTCGCCAGGACGGGTTTGCTTTGAATTCAGCCTCTTGATTCTTGCGATGACCTTTAGGAGTTTTGACCAGGAGGAGAATCGATTTAGACGGGTAAGAATGTCTGACTTGGAAGGTTCTGCTTTAGTTGTAAATGCCTGCATTGACCTGACCTCAGGATCACCAACAAGCAACTCAGGAGTGAGGTGAGACTCTGGATGTATTTCTTGTTCCCACAGGAATTTGGGTCCTGGTAGCCAGTTTGTTGAGGAGATGTCTACTGCATTGAGACCCCTCAACGCATAGTCAGCAGGGTTTTCTGTTGTGTCTATGTAGTGCCACTGGCTGGGGCTGGTGTGTTCTCTGATCATTTGCACACGATTGGCAATGAAGACATGGAACCTTCTGGCTTCATTGTTAATATAAGCCAGGACAACTTGCGAGTCAGTCCAGAAAAATTCTGCATTGATTGGCATTTCAAGCTCGTTTCTCAGCATGACACTTGATCTTGCAGCGACCACTGCTGCTGAAAGTTCCAATCTTGGAATGCTTGTGAGTTTTGTAGGCGCAACTCTAGCCTTTGCCATCACGAGGCTGCAGTGAACTTCACCATCTTCATTCTTGCTCCTCAGATAGGAACACGAGCCATATCCTATATTGCTGGCATCCGAGAAGTGGTGTAGTTCCTTCGTGACAGTTTTGCAGAAGCCTTGCGGTTGGTAGCACCTTGGTATTGAGACTTCATTTAGCCTTTGTAGGTCACTCTTCCATCTCTCCTACCGTGGACTTAAGTCTTCGGGAAGTGGGTCATCCCATCCAATGCCTCGATGGCACAGCTCCTGGAGGATGCAATTTCCGGTTAAGATAAACGGAGCCACGAATCCGACTGGATCGTACAAAGAAGCAATGACGGATAGGATGCCGCGACGTGTGGGGGGCCTGGTCTGTGGATTTACATTGAAGCTGAAGGTGTCATGTTTAAGGGACCACTGGATACCAAGAGCATGTTCTGCTGGGACTGCTCTCTCAGTTGGGTCCACAGAGTCCAGAACTGACCTTTCGTTTGAATTGAACTTATGTAGACGCAAACCTCCTCTCTTGCACAGCTCTCCTTTGCTTCTTCTACGGAGGGGACGCTGATAAGCCCATCATTGACGTAGAAGTTCTTTTTAATGAAGGCTGACGCTGATGGATACTCTTCCCTGTGTTGGCGTGCCATGTACTTCAGACCAAAGTTGGCACATCCGGGTGACGAAGCGGCGCCGAATAGGTGCACAGCCATTTGATACTCTTGAGGCTCTGCTTCAAGGTCTCCATCCTCCCACCAGAGAAACCGTAAGTAGTTCCGTAGTTCAGGAGAAACGTAAAACTGATGAAACATTTTCTCGATGTCGCATATGATGGCTACAGCCTCTTTCCTGAAACGACAGAGCACTCCAAGGAGAGAGTTGATCAGGTCAGGACCTGTTAGCAGTGTATCATTTAGTGAGACACCACGGAACTTCGCTGAACAGTCAAAGACAACCCTTAGCTTCTCTGGCTTCTTGGGGTGAAACACCCCATGGTGTGGTATGTACCACGTAGTCTGCTGTCCTGTCGCAGGAGAGGCTGGCTCTGCGTCGCCTTTCTTTATCATATCTTTCATGAAGGCCTTGTACTGTTCTTTATACCGCTCGTTATTTTTCAATCTTTTCTTTAGGTGCTGCAGTCGAACTGTTGCCAGCTTCTTGTTGTCTGGTAGCAGAGGAGGCTCTGTGCTCTTGAAAGGGAGGGGCATTTCATAGTGTCCATCTTTCCTTTGAGTTATGTTGTTACTCAGGAGCTGAATGAAGCGAACGTCGTCTTGTGACACATACTTGTCTTTATCTGTATACTTCCTTTCATTGAAGTCTGATTCCAAGACCTTCAGCAGGTCAGTGGTTGATGGCACTGGTATTTTCTTCACTGTCACTCGATGAACGAACCTCTGGTTTCCCTGGCGATCCAGATGTGGATTGGATGAGCCTACGATGCTCCAGCCGAGTTCCGTTCTCTGGGCGAATGGATCATTTTCGCCTCCTGTGACGACTTCCTGTGGGGCTAACGCCAACGGGCAATCACTTCCAATTAACAGTCCCACCTCACAGTCCTTCAGCAGCGGGAGTTTGTTTGCTAGATGCTTTAGATGAGGCCAGAGCAGCGCTGTTTCGGAAGTCGGGATGTAGGACTTGTCGACCGGGATGAAGCCACGAGTGTAGGCTTGGCGTAGCTGAATCTGTTTTTCAGACTGTAGTCCTCGAACTTGTAGACCGTAGACACTTTTGCTTGCTATGGGTGTGTCAACAGCTGTCATGGTGCTCAGTTTGAGCTGTACTGGTTTAGTCTCCACGTTCAGCTCTTCGAGTAGGTCTTCCAAGACGAATGTCGAATCACTCTGCGTATCCAAAAGAGCATAGGTTATAACTTCTTTCTGTGGTTCATTTGCAGATGACATGAAAACAGGGACGATGCTTGATGTGGCAAAGATGCGCTGTGTCACTGCATGGGACGTCACCTTGATCTCCTCCTGACTAGTGCCTATGTCTGTGGAAGTAGAGTGTTGCTCCTTTGTTTCCACAGATCGATTCTCTCTCTCCTCATGTAGACAGGTGGGGTGACGTCTGCTGCATATGCCACAAGAGTGTCGTGTTTTGCAATCCTTACTGTTATGTCCCTTTCTCAAACATCCGTAGCACAAATTGTTCTCCCGAATGAAAGCCTTCTTATCTTCCAGAGATTTCGCTGCAAAGGTAGGGCACTTTACAACGCCGTGCATCTCATCTTTGCAGATAGGACAAGGTGGCCTTGACTTGGTGCTGAGAACTTTCTCAACCTTTTCCGTGGGATAATTCCTTTTAGTGTTTGTGTGAAGTGCTCTAGCTCTCTTGGGCTGCCTGTCATCTGTGGCCTTGATCAGAAGTGGAGAGGCGACAGGGTTACAGGCTATCCGAGCCTCCTTCTGGATGAACTTTGTGAAACAGGAAAAGCTTGGGTAATCCCCGGATTCGTCCAACCTTTCTGTGACGACTCTGCTCCATCTTCGTGTGATCCAGTCTGGTAATTTCCTCAGCAACTTGTGGTTCTCTTCACAGTCGTCCAAGATGGACAATCCTTTCACATAAGGCATCGCTTCAATGCATCCTTGCAGGAAGTCAGCAAACTCTCGAAGTGCAGCAGGATCACTGGTACCAACCTTGGGCCACTTCATGAGCTTGTCTCTAATAGCCTTTTGCACTATGAAGTGGTTTCCGTACCTTTCTTCCAGGACCCTTAAGGCACCCTGATATGTCTCTTCTGAGTTTCTATAGAAGAATCCCTCTACAGCCTTACGTGCTTCTCCACTCAGATAGTTTTTTAAGTAGAACATTTTTTCATGAGCTGGGAGAGGCTGTGGTCTATGAGGGCCATGAAGGACATCTTCCAGTCTACATACTTGAGGGCTTCGCCAGAGAACTTTGGTGGCTCAGGAGCAGGCAGGCGATTCATACTGAGTGAGTTAATGAGTGCTCGGGTAAGGCCATCTTTCTCAGGAGATGCTAGCGCATTGGCGTGTGCTTGAGGAGGCTGGTATGCGATGGCCTTTGGATTAAGCTGGCTTTTGAATCCAACCGTGAGATCAGTATCTTTTGGCCAGTCTCTGGAGTCATGTTCAAGGCTCTCGTATGCGTTTACTCTAGCCTCTGCTATTCTTACTTCTGCCTCTGCTTGAATTTGCTGTAGTCTCTTTTTCTCCTGACGCATGTTTGTCTCTATTCCTTTAAGAGCTACTTGCTTTTCTTCTTCCAACCTTTTAAGAACTAGCTGCTTCTCTTCTTCTAACTTGCTAAGAACTTCTTCTTGAGCTTGTATTTGATATACTGCTTTAACCTTTTCTTGTTGAGCTGCGAGTTCTGCTCCCGCATCTACATGTTTGCTTGAGCCCTGTGAGTTGATTGAATTTTCTGCGGGAGAGAGTACAGTATCTGTCTTTGTGTGTCCGAAGACAGATCCATACTCATCCTTCTTAAGTGCCATCCTCACTCGTAGTTTCTCAAGTTCTGGATTGAAGACCTCATCTACAGTTTCTAGCCGCATCTCTATTATTTCGCTGATCTCTGCAGTGAGTGCTATACAGGCATCCATTTTCGGTACAATGTCTGGGGTGGCATTGTGGTTGCGTTGAATGGGCTCATAACATTCACTTACTGCACTGTGTCGAATTTGGATTTCTTCTCTGATTTTATTTAGTTCATCTTGAGAGCAGAATGATTTTAGTGCGGTCCTAACCTTTCCTGCCACCTGTTTCCAGGAGCCATAAGCTCTCATGAATTCTTTCTTGTGTTTAATGGCTTCCTGTTTGTGCATCTCTAATCCCTTTTCTGTAAATGTTCTCTCACGTGAACTAGACCTGACTGGCTTTGGGTTATCTGTTTTCATGGGTAGGTCATGTGTGCTAGCTACTACTTCTTCATTAAGTGACATCTTGTTGAAGTTGTGATGCTGTTTGGTTATATTGGAGTGGTGGTGGCGTAGTGGCTAAAGCACAGGGCTGTTAATCAGAAGGTCACAGGTTCTAACCCCACAGTCACCACCATTGTGTCCTTGAGCAAGGCACTTAACTCCAGGTTGCTCCGGGGGGATTGTCCCTGTAATAATTGCACTGTAAGTCGCTTTGGATAAAAGCGTCTGCCAAATGCGTAAATGTAAATATTGAACTACTGAACTATAGTTTAATTACTGAAATATAGCTTAATAACTCAACCAATACTTAATATCAAACATGCACTGGACGATTATCATCAACAAAATATGAAGGCTAACACACGAACAGCTTAGCAATGAATGCTATCATACAGATTTACCCAAGAATGAATTTACTTTTAACAGGTTCAATTAGGTTTTTTTTTTTTTGTATCTTTAAATTCACCTTTCAAATGTATGATTAAATAAGAGCATCAAACATGTACAGTATATTGTTTATAAAGGTGACTTCAGTCCATTACATAAACATCACTGTTCGCAATCAAAGAGTCTCTGTGATTTTATGCAGCAATCAGCATAAACGAAATAGACCAATCTTGCCTGGGTGCCGGTTGAAGTGAGGGCGTTTGAACAGAAGGTGGCAGTCTTCTACATAGAATGGCGGATGGCAGTCCTTCTAACGTCGAGTTGAGTTTAACTCCACATCGAGCGACGGGTTTTCACTGTAGCAGCCCTTCAATTTGGAATAAACAGGCTTGGGAGTGTTTCCACCAACACTGTGCTCAGCGTCAACACCAACACCGTGAAAACTTAAAAGGAAAATAACAAAAGCAGTTTAGTCAGATACAAAATAATCCTTTGACAAATGCACTTTGCAAGATAGCATCCATTGATAACAGCATAGCAGGTAACAACCATCATGAAATAGTACATTACAATGAACCACATACCTCGCTCCGCATATCAACTTCTAGCTAGCAACTTCGTAAACTATTCTCAAACTATTACTGCCAGACAAATAAGTACAGAGGAATAACACTTCAATGTAAAAACACCTTAGTTGAAGGTTACAGTAATATTTTTCTCTAAACTTTAAACATGCATTGTTATATCGTGCCTTCTTGTGTTTACCCTTTTACGAGTGAGCGCGTGAGCATAGAGAAAATAGTCCCCCCTGCAGATAGCATGATGTCAAAATAAAAGTCACATGAATTAAAAATATAAAAAACAGGATAATCATAATAAAACACTGCTAGTGGTCATCTATAAATAATGTTTTATCACCCTGTTTGTCTCTCACTAATAATATAACATCATAAAATCAATTAAGTAAAGACACATTGACACTATTAATGTTTCTGCTTTTAACAAGGATATATATTAGGAGTTAGTTGGTTTCTCTTATGTAACAGAGTATGCAAATTCTTTTCCCACTGCATCATGACATTTATTTATATTACAGGTATTTTTCTTAAAGGGATAGGCTCTTGTGTTTGTGCTTTTTCACATGCGAGAGCAGACCGTGACCAGGAGGTGTTAAGCTTCAAACCCCAATAAAAAAAATATAAATAATGTGCACTATTTTTCAAATCTTCTGGTCATGGGACAGCTTTGAGTGAAAAACTGATTTAATTTATTAAGCTAATTAAATTATGACCTTTATTAACTGTTAAAGAAATATTCAATACAAGTTAAGCTTAATTGACAGCATTCTGGCATAATGATTACCATAAATAAACAAATGTAATCTGAGTTAGTGAGTCTTTTAAAATGGAAGTAAATGGGGACAAAGTTTTTATAAATTTAGTAGCTTGTTTCTGTCTTTAAACTCTCTAAATATTTGCCCCATTCACTTTCATTGTAAGTGCCTCGCTGTAGCAGGATTTTTGAAAGACAATTATGGACAAGTCTAAATACATTTTTGTGGTAAACAGCATTATGCCACAGATGCTGTCAATTGAGTTTAACTTGTATTGAATCTGAAATATTCCTTTATTCGTTCTTTTTTGCCTTAGCTCTCAAATCACGCTGTAAAAAGAGAAAGTGGGAACAAACAGACACAAGAGCAGAGGAAATGTTCAAAGGATTTATTAACAACAAATAAGAGCAGTCACTGGGCTATGGAATGTCAAAAATCCCAGCACGGGCTGCAGCAGCGGGAATCGATCTCCGATAGCTTTCTGATAATTTTTTCACTAAAGTTCTAAAAGACTAAAGGTTCATTTCACCAAAGTCAAGCAGTGATGGGAGAGCGGTGGTAAAACACTTTTGGTTTTTTATTCATACATGTATGTCAATTAAATGTTTAAAATAGAGTTAGATACAATTACACATTAAAAACACATAGGACAATGTTAAATTCATAACATCCACACTGTATACATTTATATCATAACTGAAACACATTGAAATAAAAAAGCAATATAATGTCAATTTAAAGATGCTTTGTAATATTGTGACCAAATAAGGCCAGAAAACAACAGGAAAACATTTGTACATTTTGAATGAGAGATGCTAAAGTACCGATTGGTGTGTACTCGATGGTAACACATCATACTCGCCGGCATACTCAATGAATTGTAGATAAAATAGAAAAAATGTCCTCAATAGTCATTTTTTAAAAAGTGTGCCGACTTTAGACCTGCATACACTTTCCTAAAAGACTTGGGGTGATTGGAATTAATATGGATGTAGAGATTATTAGTTCGTTTTGCATAAACTCCATCCTACAGTTCAGCGTTCCAATACTTGCCAAAACCGTTAGACCCTACGATAAGGCAGGAATTGTTTGTGCAATACCCTTGCAAAAGGATAAACAGCATTTTGTGTTGAGCCTTATGATGTAGAGATAATTAGTACATTTTGCATAAGCTCTGTCTTACAGATGCTTTCCTATACTTGCCAAAACCATTAGACCCTACGATAAGGCAGGAATTGTTTGTGCAATACCTTTGCAAAAGGATAAACGACATTTTGTGTTAAACCTTATGATATGGGAGAGCATTGTTTGTGCAATGCCCCTGCAAAGATAATCAATGCTTTGCTATGTGAAGGGAAAATAAATGCTTTATTTATTAACCATATTTGGTGTTGTGGGACATTTAGAAGCTCAGCCGAAAGACATGCTGCAGTTGCAGCACCTAGGCAGCACATTTGCACTGCTTAGGATAGGTACTGAAATAATAGCAGAAAGCACACAGCAGTTGATTGTTTTAGTTTATTGCAGATGGTTTCCTCCCAATGATGGCCACAAATTTAGTCTCTGCAAGAAAAAATGTGATGTCACTGAAACATATACCAAGAGGTCATACATTCAACATGTGGTCAGATTATGTTAGGTACACAAACTAAGGATAAAGTTTATTTCAACATATGAGTGGGCAAGTAGACCTGACAAGATAGCAAGGAATCATTTTCAAAATTATTCAACATTCAGCTAAATATCAGGCAAGTTGGAGTCATAGAAGTTTAAGTAAATAAAGAACAGAACTAATAAATAAAAAAACTAACGATATCTACTGTATTAATTTCACAGAGCCTGATGGACCTCCTGGTGTACAGGTGTTGAGGATTATGCTGCTGGGAGTCTCTGGTGTTGGAAAGAGTGCAACAGGAAATGCAATACTGGGCAGAGATTTGTTTAAAGAGAGCGGCACACTAGTGAGTGAACTACAGAGAGGACGAGTAGAAGACAGAAACATCTCAGTGATCGACACTCCAGGATTCAACAACACTGAACTGACTGATGAAGAGCTGCAGAATGAAATGATGAAGAGTCTTTCTCTCTCTCATCCTGGTCCTCATGTCTTCCTGCTCATCATCAGACTGGACAGATTCACTGAGGATGTCAGGAAGATTGTACGAAACATTCAGGAGAACTTTGGAGAAGAATATTTGATGTTCACCATGGTGCTGTTTATTGGACGGGAAAAAATGTCCAGAAGAGAGTTTAAGCAATTTATTGAGAATGAAAAAACAAAAGAGTTGCTGAACTATTTTAAAGGAAGATATCATGTGATAAACAGCAAAAATGAATGCGCTACAAATCATATCATAAAGCTGTTGCAGAATATTGATGAAATGGTGTGGAACAATGGAGGAGGACATTACAACAGTGAGATCTACCTGAAGACTCAGAATGAACTCAGAGAGGATAGAAAGAAACAAGATGAGTTGAGGAAAAGACACATCCCGATTGGGGAAACACAAGAGGATGTGAAGGAAAAACGTGAGCAGTGTTAATAATTTTCACAAATTGTTTTTTTTTTTAAATTTTTTTTATTTAATTTATGAATAATGTTGGTCTTTTAACATAAATATCTTGTGTGTTTTTTGTTCAATATTTTATGTCATTTTCATTCATTTTATTCAATTTCCACATCTTTCTGCAGAATATGACATTCCAATTAATTTGTCTGAGTTGAGGATTGTGCTCCTGGGAGTCTCTGGTGTTGGAAAGAGTGCAACAGGAAATGCAATACTGGGCAGAGATTTGTTTAAAGAAAGCAGCACACTAGAGAGTGAACTACAGAGAGGACGAGTAGAAGACAGAAACATCTCAGTGATCGACACTCCAGGATTCAACAACACTGAACTGACTGATGAACAGCTGCAAAATGAAATGATGATGAGTCTTTGTCTCGCTTATCCTGGTCCTCATGTCTTCCTGCTCATCATCAGACTGGACAGAACCACAGAGGATGTCAGGAAGATTGTACAAACCCTTCAGGAAAACTTTGGAGCACAAGCTTCCAGATTCACAGTGGTTTTGTTTACTCAAAGACAGGAAATGTCCAATAGAGAATGGATTGCATTTAGGCTAGATAGAAAAACCAGAGAACTTCTAAACTACTGTGAAGCAAAATATCATTTGTTGTTTCCTAAGAACAAGCGAGATAGGAGCCAGATCTCAAGCCTTTTGAAGAACATAGATGAAGTAGTGAGGAAGAACAGAAGAGAACATTACACTATAGAGATATTCATGAAGATCAGAAGAGAGGAGGAGAAGAGACAAGAGGAGGATAGGACGAAATGTCAAAAAGAGAAAGAAAGAAGAGAGCAGAAGGCAATAAACCTAGAGAGGGACATAACATGGCAAGAAAAAGAAGAGAAGAACAGAGCAGAGGACAGGAGGCAAGAGGAAGAGTGGAATGGATTTCAAAGAAGAAGAGAGCAGTTTGAGAAAGACAGAGTGTACCAACCAGAAAGAAGACCTCAACACACTGAGGGACGTCAAATAGAAAAAGAATTAGAAGGATTGACTTTGGAGAGGGAAAAAATAATGAAAGATGGTAATCATTATAGATACAGTATACATGTATAGTGAGCAGTTTATGCATTTCAGGCAGTGGCGCATACACACCTACAAAATGCTAGGGAATGAGCAATTGTTATCTTGCTGTCTAATTGTTGCTGCTATGAAGTGGATGATGCATCTAATTGGTTTTTACCCTTATATACGACACGCTAAATTGGCACAACGGTTTAGTTAATTTGCCTGAAAATGCCAAAAATGATGTGAAGGAACATTTAGGGTGTATTCTAACTTAAAAATAAATGTACTGCAAAACTGTTGCATAATCAATGTAAAAATTAATGTTTAAATTCTTCCTATTTTTTGTCAGATCTGAGGATTGTGCTGCTGGGTAAGACAGGAACAGGAAAGAGTGCAACAGGAAACACAATCCTGGGCAGAGAAGAGTTTACCTCTGTTAATTCAGCTGTGTCCCACACTAAGTCCTGTGAAATATTCAGTGTTGAGCAAGCTGGTAGGACCATCTCAATCATCGACACTCCAGGGGTTTTTGATACGTCAATGTCTGAAGAGCAGGTAAAGCATGAAATAGTGAAGTGTGTCTGCATGTCTGCTCCTGGTCCTCATGCGTTCCTGCTGGTGGTCAGAGCAGATGGGAGATTCACAGATGAAGAGAAGAACACAGTGAAATGGATTCAGAAGAACTTTGGAAAAAACGCTTTAAACTACACCATAATTCTGTTCACTCATGCCGAGCGACTGGGGGATGGAAATATATCTGTGTATTTTAGAGAAAGTGAATTTCTCCAGTCACTGGTTAACAGCTGTGGCGGATGTCACTCACTCAGCAATGTGGACAAAGATAATCAAGATCAGGTCACAGAACTGCTGATGAAAATTGACAAAATGGTGGAGAAAAATGGAGGAACACACTACACCAATGAGATGTATGAAGAAGCCCAGAAAATTATGAAATGGAAGAATTTCAAAGAAAAAGCAACAAACGTTGGTAAATTTGCACTAATAGCATTAGGAGGAGCAGTGGGAGGAGGTGCAGCCGTTGCAGCAGTAGGAGGAACAGCTGTAGGCGCAGCAGCATCAGCAAATGTAGCAACTACCTTGTTACAATCAGATGTAAGCAAAGCAGCAATGAAAATGATAAGTGAAGCAGCATTATCATTATTAAGAAAAAAGCTAGATGAGATGACTAAATAGCAGTCTTGGGCCCTATTTTTGTAAGGTGCTACGTACTACAACCATCTTGTACATGTAATCCAATTATTCTGAGAGCTATACATCTAAGTGCAATAGTTGTTTCATGGCAACACACAGCTGGGCGTGTTTGGAGGCTTTTGCACTATCTGTGGGTGTATACACACAAACTGACATTGATAGACATTACAAATGGAATAAATGTTCAGTTAACCTTAGCTAACATTACATTTATTTCTTCTCACTGATTTATATACTTAAACAGAGACATATACTATGTGAAATATATATATATATATATATATATATATGTGTGTGTGTGTGTGTGTGTGTGTGTGTGTGTCCTGTCTGGGCAAAATGTATAAATTAGTATACTACTGCTTTGTATTATATACAATCTTTATTAAATTGTAATATACTACTTTAAAATGTACTTAGTATATGAATGTACATTATTATGGTGTTGAGCTGAGATTGGCTAACTTGCTAAAGCTATCAGCAACACAACATAGTGCTTAAAACGTCACTTCTTTCAGCTAAAAACGGTGTGCTTGAGGCTGGTGTAGTAAAAACCTGTTAGTGTTTCATTTGGGATGATATTTTGAAAACTCATGCACTAGATGACGGAGTGAATAGGGTTTAGTGTAAGTGCATAGTGTATACAGACGTGCATCATTTGGGACAAAGCTATTGTGTTCTATTATTATTATGTGAATTTTAGCTAAATAAAGCAGACTGTCCGATGAAAAACTGAGGCAGGCATTGTTTGTGCAATACCCTTGCAAAAGGATAAACAGCATTTTGTGTTTCACCTTATGATAAGGGCGAGCACTGTTTGTGCAATGCCCCTGCAAAGATAATCAATGCTTGTTATTTGAAGGGAAATTCAATGCTTTATATATTAACCATATTTTGTATTGTGAGACGCTTAGAAGCTCAGCCCGAAAGACTTGCCGCAGTTGCAGCACCTAGGCAGCACATTTGCACTGCTTAGGAAAGGTACTGAGCAAATAGCAGAAAGCACACTGCAGTTGATTGTTTTAGTTGATTGCAGATGGTTTCCTCCCAATGATGGCCACAAATATAGTCTACAGAAAAAAGGGATGTCACTGAAACATATACATTCAAAAAAATTGCTGGGTTAAAAAATAACCCAACCTTAACCCCACTGCTGGGTAACTATGGGATAGAACACATGCTGGGTTGATTAGACCCAAGTGTTGGGTTTTACCATGTAATCCTGAATGCTGGGTTATTTATTTGACCCAACCTACTGAATAAAATTAACTCTAATGCTGGGTTATAATTACACATACAATGCCTTTCTACTTTTATATTTAATAATAATAATAATAATAATTATGGTATATTATATATAAATATTTGTTGTGTACTATATAATAATTTCCCATAATAATAATCATACACTATACAAAAAGAGGCCACTGTAAATGTGTATTTAATGATTTTAATGTTATATTTTTTTGGATGTAGAAAAGGGGCATTTGAGCAATTCTTTCTCTTAAATAAATAAAATAAATGAAAACACTTAAGTCTCCAGTGGATGGCATTACAAAGTTGAGTTGAACAAATTCAGGGTAACAGGATTGGTTGAGTTGACAGAACAAAATAAATCCTATCTAGTTTTGATCGGGCAATATCAATGTATATAATCACTATAATCACTCAGTGACAGATCCTGGCACAGGCAAAGCAGTCAACCGCAATGTTATAATTATTAATACATTTTTAGAAAAATAACAATTAGTCAACAGGGCAAAGATAACAAGTGCAAGACTAAGGTATGTAAATGTTCTAGTATGTGCAACCACACAATCTTTAGATACAACAAAACATGATCCAATCATTTACATTATATCAGAAATGCTCAAAAAAGTTAATGTTCAACTTCAAAAAAGTTATTTTTTTTTATTTATTTATATATATAAAAACCATTATTCAGTGTATAACAACTTAAAATATAACCTACATGCACACTAAATAATAATAATAAAATTAATTTACATTTCTCAACTGAAAAGTTTTTTGCACGTTTCAATAAAAGGAGTCATTAGCATTAGCAATATTTAATAAAACGAGTCATTAGCATATTTCCAGTACATTTTGTTTGTGATTAAAGAAACTTACATTTCGTAGGTTTCATAGGTGTTTATTTCTAAGGGGTTCTTTGGTTCAATAAGCGGTTTAGTAACTCCATGGAGCAATAAAATACCTGGAGAGAGCTATCTGTTAGCATCCCCATTCATCTCTAAGACAGTGCTAAGCTAGCACATAGTTCTCAGAAAGCTAGCGAAATGAAGGCTGCCATCTTTACTCATGGGCGCTCAGTTCCGGGAGTGGGTGTCACGTGACTGATCACTCGTCAATGGGAACAGATAGTGAAAAATAATTCAATTTCACACGTTTAAGAGCTCTTCAAAAACAATACGTCACTGGATGATGATGATAATGTGCTATACTATAATGAAATAATTTAAATTGAAATGGTTCTTGGAATTTTTTAATTTTGTCATAAAACACGGCTATTTTTGAATGGCTGTCTATGGATAAACTGCATTTTTCTGTCTATGGAGAAAATGATTATTGGCTTCGGGTGGTGTAGTTCCAGCATCTACCAGCAGGTGCCAACAGGGACCTGCTAAACAGCCAATTCCTGACCCCCTGAGTAACTCGTAATAGCCGCCTAGCCTGGATGAATCCAACTTGTGTAAATTGAACTCGGTCTCAGGCTTCTAGTTGTCTGCATTTAATGTTGTTTTAGTATATTGTTACTGATATACAGTATCAGTTAATGAAATTCAGAATTCTTTAAAATATCCATCACAGTTAGCTACACCATTTACTAAGTCTAATTAAAGAGTACAAACACAACTAGAAAAATAGTAGGCCTACAGCCTATTATTAATAATTTGTATTAACATAATCAAGTAAAAATTATCGTTCTTATTTAACTATCTCTGCAATGTATGTAACTGGAAGTGATTCATGATCTTTCACCACTGTTAAACATAGCATTTAATCTCTGTTTATGTATGTCAATTATGTATATTTACTTTAAAAAATATGACTGAAAAAAAGACTGATCTGATCAAACTTGTTCCACTTGATCCTGTTTATTACTTTTGCTAACCAGAAAATGTTTTTAGTGACTTGACAGCAAAAACAAAAGACCTAATTCCTTTCATTATTGCAACTACTGTAGCTCCAAAGGTGTTGATTCGGATTCAAGCTGAAGTGGAGCCAAGTTCATGTAGACTCACTTTTGGGAAGAGTTCTGTAATTTGTAAAACCTCCCAGATCATGGACTGCCACAGTCAAAGGTCTTCTTCTGCAACTGGGGTTGAAGATCAGAAATGGCTCTGCAGCTTTGCTTTGCCTTTTGGACTAGAATAGTCTGTCAATAATGTGCTCATAGCATCTATGGCCTGAGTTGTCCAAGCTTCTCTGGCAGATAGTCAACTAACAAGCCCTCTGAAGTCTCCTGGACTCTGGATTTGTGCTGTCTACTCTACATTTCACATTTATATTATTAAAGTCCTCCAGAATGGCACGATTTCATCAGTTAAATATGATATTACGATTACTTTTAGAAATAGTTTTGATTATTGAGCTATGGATGATATAAATTGTTTGCTTGAGGATACTGGCTAAAATATAAAAAGGGTAATTTTGTTACCCAAAGATGGTGGTTGGCACCAATGTACTGTTTATTCCCTTATAATGAAACCCTCAAAGTGAAATGGACAAAGTGGGAAATTGTTAGTTTTGATTGTTATTTTTTTAAATAATAATAAAATAATATATATATATATATATATATATATATATATATATATATATATATATATATATATATATATATATATATATATATATAATTACAAAATTTAAATTGTTGCCTAATATAACAAAAATATTTTTTGATATTATTAAGGAGATGGCCTGAGCATGTTATAATGTGAACATAAACAACCTTCGATGGTACACACCAATGACCAAAAAAAATAAAAAATACAAAGAATGAGGAAGAACATGTTGCATAACAACAGTTGGCCTGAATTATGATCTTGTAGTTTTGTAATGAACGTGTTTAAATGAGTGCTGTTCAGGTAGTCCGCAGGTAAAGATGGAGACTTCAAGACGGTGTTATGAAATACCACCACAATATTCAGGTGAGCCAAAATTCTTATATAGGACACACAATACTTTTTTGTACTTATAGAGTTAGTATTGCATGCAAATATATTATTTCAATACAGTTTTTTTGCATTATTATTATATATAAATTCTGTGCAATATCTCACCTGCATGCGAATACAGTACTGCAGTATTCATATTCTATCAACAATTCATAATTAGCTATATTATAATCATAACAGCTCTGTAACAAATTCACCATTCAAGTATAATTTAAATATGACTAATTCAGTAAGAATGCTTATATTTTGTTAATAATATGCGCATGAAATACAGTACATTTTCTATATTATTGAAATATAATATAGAATTTCCTGAATAATTAAAACTAGAAAGCACATTAATATAAAAATAAGAAATACAATACTCATTATGACATAATTACTAATACAATTTCAAATATATATATATATAAATGCTTTTAATTCAATAATAATAAGAAAATCATTAACATTTCCATGAAATGTCTCTGCAGCCACACTGCAACACATTGAAGTTATTTATACAGTATACATTTTAGCTTGTGTGTGTTGGACATAGGATTCATTTTAAGTAGAGGAAGGACCCAAACAGAGAGGGCAAGTTTAAGGGCTTTTATTGATAAAGAACAAAAAGCAAACCAAAAATTCTCACAAGTGAGAAAACCAACAGACTAAAACAGACCCAAGACAGGACAGACTGGAACAAAACATAGCAACTTACAGGCTGCAACATACACAAACACAAAACAATCTGGAATTTGCATTTAACTCCCACATACGGGTATAAAAGGAGAAGGAATGCCAACTCTCATTCAGATTTTATCTTCGGAGCCGAGAGATTGTGTATCAGCGAGCTGAATCCCACTGCCTTTCCATTCACCTCTGAAAGATGTGTAAAATGTTGGATATATGGTGCATTCCAGCACCATAGTGCAGATTAGGCTCCTGGGCACTTCGACAGCACTACTAATAGAGTATATATTTCTGCAAAGAGTATATTTTTTTCTATTAGAGCAACACGTTCATGTGAATGTCTTTTTAAAGAAGCCTTTCCATCTTTGAGTGATTCCTGGATGTTGTGTGGTCATTATCTCTCCGCCTCTGACGGCCAAGGGCACTGCCTCACGTGTCTGGGCCATGATCACACTGAGACAGCGTTCATGGATGGTTCGTGTTCTCATTGCGAGGACATGGCCATGGCAACGTTGCGATCAAGCCTTTCCTTCATCCGAGGGAAAGCCACATCAGCCGCCACTTCTACCCACCACTTCTACCCGCCACTTCTACAAGGCCAGCCCAGCTGGCGCTGGAGGTGATTTGGAGAGGGTGCGGCCAATGGGCGCGGTCTCGCCTCATGGCCAGCACAACATCTCTTTTGGGGCTCGCGAGCAGGATGAGTTCACGATCACTGAAATGGAGAGCGCACTGGCAAAGTCGGACACTGAGGACTCGACTGGGTTGCCACCTTCGGGTCTGGCCACCAAGTCTGAGGAGGATGCTCAGGTGGACAAGGTGGTCGCGGTGCCCCCGAAACGCCGCCACCTGGCGGGATCGTCCAGCGCTCCCCTCCAGGGCATGTAGGATTACGTCATCTCTGGCGACCAAAGCCTACAGTGCTGCTGGACAGCACTCTGCCCTGGATACCATGGCCCTCATGCAAGTACACTAGACCAAGGCACTGAAAGAGCTGCACGTGGGTATTCCTGATCCTGATGTGCTGCAGGAGCTGTGCTCGGCAAACGATCTCGGCCCCAGCCTTTGCGCGCCCGGCCGCGGCACACTACGTCCAGCCGGTTGTGACGAGTCTAGAGGACAGCCTAAGAGGTCCTCTTCCTCAGTCGCTAACCCACCCTATGCTGGGTACGTGGAGGGAGGTAAGTGCTTTGAGGTCCTCCTCAGTGCAGCCACCTCAGGTCCAAGTAATGCTCCTTGATGTGGTGTTGCCTACTCCCCCCCGCCACGAGGCCCCAACTACAGGTACGTCAGATGCAATTGTCCCCTGAGTGCCCCTCGCCCAGAGCTTGGATGAATGGCTAGCGCTTTCCAACCCGTCGCGATGGCTGGCCAGGTCCATCTGACTCGGCTATTTGATTAAATTTGCCAGGAGCCCGCCTGGTTCAGCGGCGTCCACTTCACCTTGGTGCAGCGTGAGAATGCCGGCATCAAGATTTGTTCGCAGTGGTAGACCTGAAGGATGCGTACATTCACGTCTCAGTTTTACCTCGATACAGACCCTTCTTATGGTTTGCTTTCGATGGCCGGGCATAAAAGTACACTTCGGCCTGTCCCCTTGCATCTTCACAAAGGTCGCAGAGGCATCTTTGGCCTTAAGGGAAGTGGGCATCCGCATACTCAACTACCTCGACAACTGGCTGATCCTAGCACAGAGGGACCTGGTGCTCCCCACCTCAGCCAACTAGCGCTTAGGGTCAACTGGGAAAAGAGCAAGCTCTCTCCAGTTCAGAGCATCTCTTTCCTAGACATGGAGTTAGACTTGGTGTCGATGATTGCGCGCCTCACAAGCGAGCGTGTGCAGTCAGTGCTGAACTGCCTGAACTCATTCAGGTGGAGGACAGCGGTTCCACTGAAACACATTCAGAGGCTCCTGGGGCATATGGCATCCTCAGGTAGGGCCGGGTTCAGCTTTTCACAGCAACAGTGAAGGAGCCACCTTTAACTTCTGATTTGCTTCATATCCATTTCTTATGCCAATAATACCATTTAAACTGCTTGTACCTTCCAATTATAGACAATTTTATATCCTCTTCGAGTGGCATGTTGGAGAGGTGTTTGTCTTATAACTGAGTCAAAAGTGAATTAGTTGTTCCCACGAGTCAACGATCCATTGGCATTTTTTAAACTCGATTATCAATTGGAGAAATGAAAGGAAAAGAAAAAGAGAAAAGAAAGCCATTGCCAAATGCCTTTTTAAAATGCAATTGAAAGGTGCTTTTAAACTGCATTAAAATGTTGATTTAAAAGACTCATGTACTCATTTATTACATTTCACCCCATGCTTCCTGTAGCACTTGCCATAGATGTGTCTTGTCGGGCACTTCTCACGCACCTTACAGTCTAGCTGATCCCACAAAAGCTCAATGTGGTTAAGATCCAAAACACTCTTTTCCAATTATCTGTTGTCCAATGACTGTTTCTTTGCCCACTCTAACATTTTCTTTTTGTATTTCTGTTTCAAAATTGGCTTTTTGACTATACTTTTGATCAATTGAATGCCACTTTGGTGAAATAAAGTAACAATTTCCTCCCGAAACAGAAATATGTGTACATTATGCCAAACTTTTGGTTGCCAGTGTAAATGAAATGAATAGAAAATTTCAGAAGAAATGTCATTAAATATTTAAAGAAGTTATATAAATACACATTTGATTTTATGATGAAGTATTATGTATTCTTATAAGTTATTATAACTTTCTCAATATATCTAAATTTCATCATGCAGTATTGAGCAGAATATGGAAATATTGCTTTCACTAGTATTTCCCCATGTGTTGAATGGCCAATGAGAATCTCATAAAATTATTTTGTTAAAATCATCTGCCATCTTTCATTATATCACATATTTTCTTGACATGCAGTTGTCTGAATATGTTTCCCTGAATAATGTTTTGGTAGCTCAGGACAATCTCAAGAAGAGCGTTCTGTAGGAATTTGTGTTTTGAACTTAATGATTAAAGGTATCATATTAACTGTCCTGTGAAGTGACACTCTTATTTTGTTACATATAGGGACTTGAAGGTCTAGTGCTCTTTGTAAGCTTTAAAGCTATAAAATGGCATCTTAGTTTAAACTGTCTATCCAAAACTATT